>NW_016108067.1:235759-246003 GCF_001604975.1 Cebus imitator | reverse complement strand
AAGAAAGTAGAAACACTTAAAGAATGAGAGAATGGGAGAAAACATATGCAAACCATGTATCTTATAAATGTTTCGTATCCATAATGTAGAAAGAACTACAACTCAACAACAAAAAGCAGGAACTCAACTTAAAAATGGGCAAAGACTTAAATAGAACTCTTTCTAAATAATATATATACATAACCACTAAGCACACAAAAAGATACTCACCATCATTAGTTATTAAGAAAATGCAAACCAAATCTACAATGATATATCCATCCATATGCACTACCATAATTATAATAAAAAAACAGGTGTTGGTGAGGATGCAGATAAGTTAAAATTCTCAAATATTGTTGATGGGAATGTAGAATGGTGCTGCTGCTATAGAGAAGAGTTTGGCATTTTTTTAAAAAAATAAAGATAGAATGACTACACTATCCAGCAATGTCATTCATTGGTATATACCCAATAAAATCTTAAAGACTCAAAGAGATATTTGTATACCAATGTTTATTGCAGTATTATTCACAATAGACACACATTGCAAAGAACCCAAGAGTACCTCAACAGATCAATGAAGAAACATAAGCTGGTATATACATGCAATGGTATATTATTCAGTCACCAAAAGGAATGGCATTCTGATACAGGCAATAACATGGATGAACTTTGAAAATATGTGCTAAGGAAAGAAGTCAGATATAAAGAGATAAATATTTTATGATTTCAGTTATATGAAATATCTACAATAGACAAATTCATAGAGATAGGAAGTAGATTAGTATATTAGTGGTTTACCAGTGGCTGACTAAAGAATGAAATGGGAAGTTCTTGCTTAATGGTTACAGAGTTTCCGTTTTGGGATGAAAATGTTTTGGAAATAGATAATGGGGATGGTAATACAGCATTGTGAATGTGATTAACACAACTGGATTGTGCACAAAATGACTGAAATAACATATACAAATATTTTCAGTAATAAAAAGCATATATATAAATTTATATGTATGTATGAAGTGACACATAGATACAGTAATAAAAATTAATTAGAGTTATGGAGGATTAAAGGCCATTAGGTAAAAACTAAGGCTATCTAAAGACAATGCAGACTTTGGTTAAAAATAATGTATCAATATTAGTTCATTTATTGTGACAAATGAGCCTACGAATGTTAGATGATGTAATACAGATAATTAGATTTCCTATATGGAAACTCTCTGTACCATCTGTGATTTTTCTGAAAATCTAAAATTACTGTAAAATAAAGTTTTTTAAATGAAAGTTTAGTACAATATGAGACAGTGTGGAAAATTTAAAGCAAAATAAATTTTTACTAGTATAGACACAGAAATGCAGATATGTAAAACATAAAGCCCATATATACACCAGTTTTCAAATAGGACAAACATATTTGTAATACTAATAGCCAGTGATGTTAAGGTGTTAATATATTTCAAGTCAAGTGGTAATACAAATTGCAAGAATTCTTTTAAAAAGCAATATGGGAATATGAACCATACACCGAAAAGTATATACATGTTTTGACCCAGTAACTCTACTGCTAGGTATTTGTCTTTTCTTTTTTTATTATTATACTTTAAGTTCTGGGATACATGTGCAAATCATGCAGGACTGTTACACAGGTATACACATGCCATGATGGTTTGTTGCATCCATCCCCCCATCATATACATTAGGTATTCCTCCTAATGTTATCCCTCCCAAATCCCCCAACCACCTGCTATCCCTCCCCTACCTTTCCCACCCCACAACAGGCCCCAGTGTGTGATGTTCGCCTCCCTGTGTCCCTGTGTTCTCATTGTTCAACACTCACTTATGAATGAGAACATGCAGTGTTTGGTTTTCTGATCTTGTGTCAGATTGCTGAGAATGATGATTTCCAGCTTCATCCATGTCCCTGCAAAGGACATAAACTCATCCTTATGGCTGCATGGTATTCCATGGTGTATATGTGCCACATTTTCTTTATCCAGTCTATCATTGATGGGCATTTGGGTTGGTTCCAAGTCTTCACTATTGAAAACAGTGCTGCAAGGAACATGCATGTGCATGTGTCTTTATAATAGAATGTTTTATAATCCTTTGGGTACATACTCAGTAATGGGATTACTGGGTCAAATGGTATTTCTATTTCTAGATCCTTGAAGAACTGCCACACTGTTTTCCACAATGATTAATATTTATCTTAAGAAAATAATTTAATGGTAAAAAACAAAAAGTGTGCAGTAAAACATTCATTGAAATATTATCCATAGAAGAAAATGCTGGAAATAATTTAATTGTGTATATTTTGTAAAAAGATTTAATAAATTCTGGTATGTCAGCATATCAAAAATATATTAAAATACTAATCATCAAGACTGTGCATGTATGCAAATAATCATGACATAATTGTAAGGGAAAATAATAGAACATAAACTAATATAAAAACTCCGAGAGCAATTATGTGAAAATTATGTACACTGTGAAAGACATCTACATTAATGAAAACAGTTGCTGTCTTAGAGTGTTAGGATTGTGTATTCTTTGCTTTTTATTAATTGTCTTGAACGCTAATTTTGATGGAACTAAAGCTTTATGCTCTTTCAACTATTCCCAATTCAGATCAGATAGTAAACTTGTGATTGTAGGCTTAGGGTACACAACTAAAGGCAAAGGAAGGACAAAGAGCCTCAGAACGACCTAGAATCTGATAACAGGAGTCTTGTCTGTCATTAGGGGAAGAGGTATGGTGGACTGAGGAAAGTTGAGGCTTGGGGCAAGGAATTTCTGAAAGAAAGTTAAAGGAAGAACAAAATTTTCAGCATGATAGAGAATCCTTAAGTCAATTTTAGGGGTTCTCCATTAAGTACATTTTAAAAGTTCTCTACAATTGATTCTTGCACAATTTTTTAAATTGCCCTTTGCTTATTTTCAGAAAAGAATCCTGAATAAGTGGAAAAACTATGAAGAATATAACTTGTGCTTATTGGTCCTAAAAAATCAAGTTAGGAAAATAAAAGTCATAAGGTTAGTTATACATGCTTATCATAGATCTAGATGTGTAAGAATTAATCCTTTAAAATGTGAGGGACTGAGTGAATATGACTAATAAACTTCTGGTAGCTAGTGTTTATACTTTATTGTGATTCCTTGTTATCTTGTGTTTAGTTTGGCTTGAGTTTTACTTTTAAGGTTTTTTTTGGTAGGCAGTCTACATTCTGAATTGAGTTTTAATGCATTGGTGCACAAACAATTCTCTGTAGTCTAATGACAAGTTACTAAAGTGGCTTGTAGTGTTGAAATTTATCTCAGATAATACAGAGAACAAAAAATGAACCACTATTTTACTACCTAAAGCAAAGTAGGAAACCTGAGTGTTACAAAACCCAGTTAGAAAATATATGCTGTAGTAATATAACTTCAGCAATGTTTTGAAATTGTCAAGTTGTATTAGGAGGGCATGGATAAGGAGTGGCACTGACAAGCTCAGAGTATTTGCTATGACAATCACATACTAGCTTGTATATCCATACTAGCTTGTATATTCAACAGACAGATTTGTAATTAATACTAATAGTTTTATTATGGTTCTTAGGAAGCAACAGTAGCCAGAAATCCCCAGCTTAATTGAATTAATGAGATTCTTAATAGCCTTTCTTGAGATTTTTAGAGTAAATTTAACATCACTTAAGTAAGTACAGAAGTTGTATCCTGTAAAAGTTAACATTTTAATGTCAGAAACAAAAATTCTCAAATACCACTTGTAGGTCAATGCATCATTTATTTAAATGTCAAAGTCTTTTGCATTGAAGTATTCAATAATATTTATAAATAGTGTGGCAGAGGAGTTTAGAAGGAAAGAGGAGGAACAGAAGGGTAATATACAAACCTCTAGAACATAAAAGCTGTGATAAGCTTTTTTTAATCAACTATAATATATTCAAAGAACTGTACATTTTCAAAAATTGATCTTCTCTCAACTATTTTGGGAATTTTTATTGAAAAAATAAACAGCATATAAATGTTATTAAGATATTAATAGTGGCTTGGCACCTTCATGAAAATATTTAGAAATGCATTGTGATTAAACAAACACTAAGTGTAATATTCTGGAGAAGAGGAACACAATTTATGGATTTTTCTGGGCTCAATTTTAAAATTAAAAATTCTGTACATTTTATGAAACAATCAACTGGCAAAATTATAACCAAGTTCTGAGTAAATAGATGGACAGTGAATTTGCCAAAACTCTTTCCTCAGATAAATTGTATTGATAACATTTCCCCATGGGCTGCTTTGGTGGATAGCGTATCTGAATCCAAGAGTATTGGCCAAACTACTGGTACATGCTGGCTGTTCCAGCTACTTGGGAGGCTGAAAAGGGAAGATTGCTTGAGCCCAAGTGTTTTTTGAGGACAGCCCAGGCAACATAGCAAGATCTTTTCTCTCTCTCTCTCAAAAAAAAAAAAAAAAATACTGGCTGAATGATAGTCATGCATTGCTTAACAACAGTATATATGCTAAGAAAACTTCCTTAGATAATTTCATTGTTGGATGAACATCACATAGTATACTTACACAGACCTAGATAGAATAGCCTAATATACATCTCAGCTCTATGGTATACTCTATTGCTCTTAGCCTACAAATATGTGCAACATGATACTGCACTGAATACTGTAGGCAACTTGAACACAATGCTAAGTATTTTTATATCTAAACATAAAAATGTACAGTAAAATATAAGAGACCAAAACCAAGTGTACACCTGTATAAGGTACTTACCATGAATGAAGCTTACAGGACTAGAAGTTGCTCTGGGTGAATCAGTGAATCAGAGGTGAGTGAATGTGAAGGCTTAGGACATTACAGTATACTACCACAGACTTTATTCACACTGTACAATCAGCCTACAGTAAATTTATAAAAGAATATCTTTGTTTCTTCAGTAATAAATTAGTCTTAGCTTATTGTAACATTTTTACTTTATAAACAGTTTTATTTTAACTTTTTGACTCTTTTGTAGTAGCACGTAGCTTAAAACAAGAACATGTTGTACAACTACAACAGTATTTTCTTTCTTTATATTCTAATTTGTTTTTTGGATTTTTTAAAATTTTGTTTGAGATGGAGTCTCACTCTGTTTCCCAGGCTGGAGTACAGTGGCACGATCTCGGCTCACTGCAAACTCTGCCTCTGGAGTTCAAGTGATTCTCCGGCCTCAGCCTCCTGAGTAGCTGGGATTACAGGCACGCATCACCATGTCTGGCTAACTTTTGTATTTTTAGTAGAGTTTGGGTTTTACCATGTTGGCCAGGATGGTCTCGAACTCCTGACGTCATGATACACCCTCCACAGCCTCCCTAAGTGCTGGGATTACAGGTGTGAGCCACCGTGCTATTTATATCCTAATTCTATAAGCTTTTTTCAATTTTAAAACTTTTTGGTAAAACTAAGACATAAGCAAATACACATATTAACCTTGGCCTACAACAGGTAGTCCAACATCTCAGCATTCCCTACCCCTCTCCCCATAATCTCTGATACCTAACATTCTACTCTCTGTTTCCATGAATTCAACTTTGTTAGATTTAACACACAGGTGAGATCATGCAGTCTTTGCCTTTCCGTGCCTGGCTTATTTCACTCAGTATAATATCCCTCAGGTTCATCCATGTTGTCAAAAATAACAGTAGTCTCTACTTTTTAAATGCTGAGTAGTATTCCATTGTGTATATATACCACATTTTCTTTATCCATTTATCCATCGATGGACACTGAGGTTAATGCTATATCTCGGCTATTGTAAATAATGCTACATTGAACATGAAAGTGCAGATACCTCTTCAAGGTACTAATTTCCTTTCCTTTGGATATATACCCAAAATTTGGATTGTTGGATTATATGGTAGTTCTATTTCAGATTTTAAGGAACTACCATACCGTTTTCCATAATGACTGTATGAATTTACATTCCCACCAACAGTGTAAGGGTTGCCTTTTCTCCATATCTTCCACAACACATAATATATTTCATCTTTTTGATAATGGCCATTAAATAACATCTTAATGTAAGTAATTTATGGCTTACAAAAAATACAAAGTGTGTTTAAGGAATGGAAGTTTCATGTTTTTCAAATCAGGTAGGTTAATTACTGTTGATTTATATTTTTAAAACTGATAGCAAGATATAGAATGACATGAAGTCCTTCCTCTGGGAATTAGAAACAAACCATGTTCCTGTACTCTTCAGAAATTATCATCTCCCAAATTAAAGGAAACATTTCAGTCCTGCATATTTGCAAAACAAAGCTTCTATATAATGCTGCTATGATCACACCTTTGAATCAGGACAAATGTTTGAATATGACTATTAGCTGTGGGGTTCTGATAATACAAATTTTATGAAGACACAATTTTACAACACTGGACTTCAGGTTTCGTTTGTAATCTTTGTATATTCTTATATTATTTCTAATCGTTCTACTTCAGTTGTGCACCCCAGTATTCAAGACATTCAGTGCTAGAGTTTATAGTCATCTCAGCATGTAAAGCAAAACTCAGAAATGGAGAAGATCTTAACAAAAACTGTGATGATTCAAATTCTAAAATGTATGACGTTATCCATTTATCCAGCTTTGACAAAACGTATGGCTTTCATTATTAGGTTACAACAGATCAAGATTTGTGTTCATACTAATGTTGCCCTCATTTCCATTTATATTAAACTGGTATTTGTTTTTTAAAATAGGCGCATGAATGAACAGAGCCTTTCCCAATCTCTGTTTGTTCAGCTTGTAACATGCACAATAGCAAATTCAATCTTGTTAAGAGGCTTATTTCTCCATTGCAGAACTTACTTGAATTGCAAGAAAGTTTATTTGTGTGGGTTTATATGTTTGTGTGGAAGAATGAATTGAAGCTTTTTAAGAACCCCTTTTTCCTTTCTCAGTAATGAATTCCTTATGATTACTCGATTTTAAATATATTTTGACCCTGTCATTACTCAGATGAGAAAAAATAAAGCCTCATTACAACAATAGAAAAGTGAAGTTCTGAAAAAAGTAACACCTGAAATGTCAATTAAATCACGTTTCTTAGGGATAGCATTAGGAGGAAGACCCATCAGTTGATGGGTGCAGCAAACCACCATGACACGTGTATACCTATATAACAAACCTGCACATTCTGCATGTGTATCCCAGAACTGAAAGTATAATTATAATTTTAAAAACTCACAAGGACAATTTTACATTCGTGCAAGATTAAAACAAGTAGTGTTTTTTTTTTGACAATGCATAATTTTGTTTAAATTAGGTAGGAAGGCAATAGATGCAGAGTCATATCATTCCATTTGTTTGGATAAACATAAAGTTATTCTCCCATAGATCTTTTCACCTAAAAATTCATTATAATCAAAGAATTGGAAGCTAGCTTTCATCAGACAACACACGAAAAGTATTCTAAGTAAATTTTGTTTATGTGACAAGCATGTAGTTCCCTTGGTTAACTTACAGTCAAATATGGATAGTTCCATGATGATCTTTACTACATTGAATTAGGTAATGTGGTAAGATACAACAGTTTCTGTTGGTCATGCAGGTGAGAAATCTATGGAACAAACACATGCATACAGGGACACATACATACACAGATACATACAGACACACACAGAAACAACAATAGAACAAGAGTATATATTTTCACAAAAAAATAGCACGTGAGAGGATTCAGAGAATAATTTAACTTTGACCCTAGCACTACTCACTTGTAATCTTGGGCAAATCATCTCACCTCTCTGCTGAGCTTAAGTTTAATTAATTTGGTGTTCTTTTTGAGTTATTTAAAGTGGAAACTGGAGTCATCAATTTGAGACCTTTCTGCTACAAATTTCCCTCTGTCTTATTAAGTTGCATCTTACAAACAAATATTTTGCATTTTCATTCAGTTAAAAATGATTTGTAATTATTTTATTAACTCTTCTCTGATCCATCATTTATTTAGATGTAATTAATTTACAACAACTGAAAAATCCTGGGAAAAACTTGCTTTATTAGCACATCTGCTGATCATTTAAAGAAGAAATTGTACAAATTTTACATATAATTTTTCTGAAGTTTGAATAAGAGAAAACATTTCCCAATGTATTCTATGAAGTCAGTACTGCTTGGATACCTGAATTGTACACATTATATGGGAAAAAACACAAAATAATATTTCTCATGAATGTCAACTCGAAATTTACAAAAAAAATTTTAGCAAATTATATCCATAAACACAGAAAAGGAAGAATACATCATGATGAAGCTGGGCTTATCATAGAAATGCAAGATTAATTTAACATTTATAAATCAATGTAACAAATTTAAAAAGAGACTTAAAAAGAGGAAAAAATGGCCATCTCAATAGATGCAGAAAATAATACTTGACACAAATTGTCACCCACTCATGACAAAAATTCTCAGTGAAATAGTAGACAGGAACTTCTTTGATCTTACACAGCACTTCAATGGAAAACCTACAGCTAACAGTACACTTAATTATAAAATTTATGAATGCTTTTCTCCTAAGATCACCTAACAAAGAAACAATGTGCACTCACTCTTAACACCTCAGTTCATATTGCACTAAAAGTTCTAGTCAGTGAAATAAGGCATAAAAAATAAATAAACGCATGCAGATTGAGAAGAAAGAAATAAAACCGTCTGTCACACATGTTTAACTACATATAAAATCCTAAAGAACCTACAAAAAATGCAATAAATCAGATGAGATTAAGCAAATTGCATGATAAAAGATCTAAATATATATTTTTATACATTAGCAATGAACAATCAGAAATTGAAAAAAATACTAATTACAATAGAATAAAAATATGACAGTGATAAATTTGACAAAATATTTGCAGGAACTGTACATAGAAAACTACATGACAGCATAAAGAGAAATACTTAGAAGACCTTAGTAAATTTAGAAAAAATATCATCTTCATTGATTGGAAGACTCAATTATCGTTTAAAATACGAATTCCCACAATTTGATCTATAGATTCAACACAATACCAATAAAAATTCCAGAACATTTGTTTAAAAAACAAATATGATTATATTTCAATACATAACTTCTGTATAACCAAAAAATAAAATAAATGGGAAAATATGGTATTTCATTTGCAATGCATGACAAAATGTTAACATCCTTAATGTTTTTAGAAATCAGTAACAAAAAGACTAATATTACAAGGGAAGTGAAAAAACAAAAGGAACAGAGGGTAAATTAAGTAACCCAAATCCACAAATTGGACTATAAACATAAAATTAAGAGTTAAAACTGTACGATTTTAATAGATAAACATAGGAGGATATCTTAGTGATCTTTAGTTTCTTAGTTATAACACAAAGTGAAGTATAAAAGAAAAAAATCAATAATTTTGACTTCACAGTTAACCACGATTACTCCTTAGAGGAGACTACTAAAAATAGAAAAAAAAAGCCACAGAATAAGATAAAATATTTTAAAATTTTATATTTTATATTATATATACATATTTTTATAACGAAGTACTTGCATCTAGAATATATAAAGAACTATGATGACTCAAAAAGAAAACAAATACCTCAATATGCAGCCATAAAAATACAATGAGTTTGTGTCCTTTGTAGGGACATGGATGGATCTGGAAACCATCATTCTCAGCAAACTGACAAAAGAACAGAAAACCAAACACCACATGTTGTCACTCATAGGTGGGTGTTGAAAATGAGAACACATGAGCACAGGGAGGGGAACATCACACACTGGGGTATGTTGGGGGATGAAGGGCTAGGGGAGGGACAGCAGGGGGGCGGGGCAAGGAGGTTGGGGAGGGATAACACTGAGAGAAATGGCTGATGTAGGTGACAATGGGATGTAGACAGCATACCACCATGGTATGTGTGTACCTATGCAGCAATCCTGCAAGATCTGCACATGTACCTCAGAACTTAAAGTACAGTAAAACAAAGGGGGGGGGACAAATATTTTGAACAGAAAATTAACTGAAACATATATATAGATGGCAAATAAGCACATAAACTAGTCATCAGGGAAATGCAAAATAAAACTGTAATTAACTCTACAGACTTATTAGAATGGCTAAATTTAGAAACACTCACTTCACGCCTGTAATCCCAGCACTTTGGGAGGCCGAGGCGGGTGGATCACGAGGTCAAGAGATCGAGACCATCCTGGTCAACATGCTGAAACCCCGTCTCTAC
>NW_016108067.1:228348-234929 GCF_001604975.1 Cebus imitator | reverse complement strand
CCGGGAGGCGGAGGTTGCGGTGAGCCGAGATCGTGCCATTGCACTCCAGCCTGGGTAACAAGAGCGAAACTCCATCCCAAAAAAAAAAAAAAAAAAATTTAATTTGCCTCTAATCTCAAAGTATGACTTGAAGACATGCTGATAGTATGACATTAAATATAAAGAGGACAATTTACAAAGATTACATATGAAAGGAAAAAAATACAATTTCCAACCAAAAGAAAGCAGAGAAAGTATTAATATTAGATGAAAAAGAATTTAAACCAACAAGCCATTGAATGGAACAAGGAGATTTCTTTTATATGGGGTAGACATTCGTAAAGCGATGAATATATGAGATGTGAACTGACAAGAATAACTTTTATTGTTTATTAGGTGCTAGGCATTGTGGTAAATTCTTAGGGAATGTTTCATTTAATTTTAAAAACATTCTGTAAGATTGGTAATATTTTACAAATTAGGCAACTGTGGCTAAGATAGGCTAAGTAACTTCCCTAAGTAAAACAAAATTAAACAACAAAAACAAAACCCAATACAACAAAACAAAACAATGCCCCACAAAATATAGGCCTCTAACTCCAGAGTTATGTTGTCACCTTAGGCTACCAAATTTGAAAATCTCAACTAAAGGAAAGCTTATATTTGGAAAATATAAGTTACTGGAATGTTTTCTCCTAGAAATCCAAAATTGGCATAATATTAAGAAGTCTTTCAGTCATGTTAATAGCTTAAATTTGGATGGGGTAATATTATAACACAAAGTGTTTGATGAACTCCATTCCATATATGATACCAAAGAAATAATACTTTATGTGACAAAGATTAGCTTTTTAGTCAATGGATGACATCTCACTTTCTGTTAAACAATAAAGGTAACCTCAATAAAATCAGGAGCAAGTTAATATTACCTAGAAAATTGTGTCCAATAGGATAAAAATTTAATTAAATAGAGTGTTAGTGTAACTATCAAACATATGTGAGTCAAAGTTATCATTTTTATTAATAATTATATTATTTACCTAAAAGTTGTCTGAGAATAAAAGTAATGATTGCTAATGTTTATGTATGCATTATAAAAACTTCACATAAATAAAATAATATAACCTCACAACAAAAGTAAGTAGGAAATATAATCATTATCATCCCTATATTACTAAGGAAACAGGGCCACTAATGATAATAGTGACTAGCTTAATGTCACACAGCTAGTTGATAATGGAACTAGGATTTAAATCCAGGAAATATGGCTCTAGAATCTATTTTTTGAACCCCTATACTATAGCATTTATTAGCATAATAAGAAAATACAATAACAAGACCTCATGTAATAAAATATATCAATACTTTCCCTATATTGAGAAATAACCAGTTAAAATTAATAATTAGCAATTACCAAATGGAAACTAAAATAAAAATTATAATTTAGAACCTAAATTTATGAAATGTATGCTTAACAAGAAATAAAAAAGACCTATATAACAAAAACTACATGAAGACAAAAGTAAGTTAAAACATCTTCCACATAATGTATGGTAAGACTGACTATTGTAAAAATGACAATTCCCTGCAATTAAAAATTAATCATAATCCACACTCTTAGGTTTAAAAAAACTTTTGAAACTCAAGTTAAATGACTCTCAACTTCCACTAAAAGAATACATATGAAAGACTAACTATTTTTAAATGAAGAGTATAAATGGAGGGCTGTTCACCCTATCGGGCATTATTTTCAAATGCTATAAATCTTTAAATACAATGTTTTCTATAAACAGATGGAAGACATAACTATCTATCTATCTATCTATCTATATATCTATATATATATATAGATATAAATATACATATATATCTTATATATTTATCTTAGGAACAGATTCAGTGTATAATAATAGCAATATCACAAAACAGCAGTAAAAGGAACAAATAGTATAAAATGTTGGGACAGTTAATAGATTTTTTGAAAAAGAATGTGACAGAACTTTTTGATAACCATTTACTTAAGGCTTTATTATCTTCCACAACATTTGCAAACCAGAAGCTACAAAATATCAAAAGCACAGGAACTCAACAACATAGACCACAATTGGCTTCTCAGTCTTCCTTTAATCAGGGTAATCTTTAAACATTACAATATATTTTGCCAAATACCGCATTAATCATCAAAGTTACTATTCATCTTATACCTTTTTACATTACAGAAATAATTGAATTTAAGTGTGACAATACCACCTCTTTACCACCACTATTAAATGCAAAAAGAGAAAAAGAACAAAGTGTATGAATGAGTTCAGCTATGAATAAGCATTTTTAAGACATTAGAAAGGCTTTATAAGGATGATGTATATCATATGTCTCTGATGGTTCTTTCCTTCATGTCTATGTTATATATGAGTTTTATTGTAGGTGTTGAATGTAGAGTTACACAAAAATGAATGTCTATTGAATGTGGTAATGTGACTAAGAAATTTGATATTGAATCCTCGTTGTTCATTATTTTCTGCATACACTGCTTGCTGACATATAAGTTAACTTCAAATGATTATTCAGTAAGCTAGAATTAGGTAATAGGTACTTGAAAATTATTTCTGGAGTTAGTCCAATTCTGAGGAAAAGTTCATTAGTGGAAAGGGCCTACTGTTATCGACCTAAAAGTTGGCTCATTATAATGAGACATATAGGTCTCAAAACATCCTTCTGGTGATTGGCTAAGGTAGACTAATTCTCCAAAGATAATAATGCCAGCTAACTACAGTGATTGCTGTACGCTACGTTACTTCACATGCACATGGCTTCATTCAGGAATACGTTGTATCTCAAAAACTATAGTAACCTCGGGATAGTAGAGCCATTGAGCCTTCCCTCCTCCCCTGCCTTGCGATACATTATTTCCACCTCTTTGATATCATGGAAAAGAACATGCTGTTTCTTAGATACTGCCCTGTCTTGGCAGAATTCCTGTTTCAGCTGGACTCAAGAGTGGGCCAGAACAGCACAGATTCCTATTGTTCTTACTCAAATTTCATCAGTTTTTCCAATGTAAGTGCTTCTGAGATTGTTGAAAACCATTTTACAAAGATTTACAAAGTATTGAAATGGTTGTTTTTATCTATTTTTCCAGCTCTATAGTTGCTTCTAGAGAAGAGGATTTGCCGGTATTTTGCTAGAAATAAGTTCCACTTTTTTTTTATTGCACTTTAGGTTCTGGAGTATATGTGCAGATCATGCAGGATTGTTGAATAGGTATATACATGGCAAGGTGGTTTGCTGCCTCCATCCCCCTGTCACCTATATCTAGCATTTCTCCCCATGTTATCGCTCCCCAACCTCCCCACCCATCGCTGTCCTTCCCCTAGCCCCCCCCAACAGACCCCAATGTGTGATGTTCCCCTCCCTGTGTCCATGTGTTCTCATTGTTCAACACCTGCCTATCAATCAGTGAGAACATGCAGAGTAGTCTTACCTTTTTTTCAAAGTGCAATTAGTGGTGAGAGAAAAAAACTTCATATATTTTGTAATAAAATCAGTTTTATTGCTCTTGCCCTATTTTCAGATTTCCTGCATATGTTAATAATGTTACTAGTTTTTAAAATAGATGGTTTAATCTCAGAATATCAAGTATTTTTTAAATGATGAAAACATATTATCCATTCAAAATTGTCTGAATTACTTTTGTGTATGATAAAAGAATAGTGAAGAAACCAACGCTCTTATACACGTAACTCAATTTAAGAAATAGAACATTTCTAGTACTGGTGCCAGCCCGGAGAGCTCAAAAGTGGGGCTTAGCCCATGAGGGTCCTCAGCTTTGCCCAGGAAATAATTCAAGGGTGAACTGGTAATAGGGTAGAAGAAAACAGCTTTATTGAAGCAGCAGTGTTACAGCTCTGGTGCTGTTACAGCTCTAGGACTGCTCCTGCAGAGCAGGGCTACCCCATAAGCAGTGTGCTAAGAGTAGCAGCTCAGGGCAAGTTTGTAGTCATATTCATATCTAGTTTTAATTACATGTAGATTAAGGGGTGGTTTATGCAGAATTATTTTAGGGGAATGGGTAGTAACTTTGGGGTTATCAGGTCATTGAAATGGAAAGGGGCAGTAATGCTAGGGTGTTGCCATGGCAATGGTAAAGTGACATGGCATATTGGGGCGTATCTTATGAAAAGCTGCTTCTACTCTGTCCCTCTTTTAGCTAGTCCTCATTTGGTCTGCTGTTCAAACTCCACCTCTGGAGACATGCCCTGCCTTCTACTACATTACCTCTGAAGCCCTTTTTTCATGTATTTCTGAATATATCTATTCTCATCTCCTCAGGGGGAATTTTGTATTGATCATCTTCTTTTTTTCTTTATAATTTCACTACCAATGCATGTATCACTAAACAATATATTGTTTAACATAGTCAGTTGCAGTTTCAAAATTTCATTTTGCTTATTTTTACTTTGAAAATCTCTACGTAAATTTGTTGTACAGGCAAAGCAGAGAACCATTTCTCTAGAGGCAGGTATCCACTATACTGTTAGGAGCACTAGCCATCATGACCACTTTAAACAAAGTTTCCTGCTTGAGGGATTTTTGTGCCATACAGATAATGTGGATTGTGTTTTCAGACTCACATTAGGTTGGGCTTGAGTTTAGGAATCCCTAGGAGCATATAGGAGCATATTTTTCTTTTCTTTTCTTTTCTTTTTTTTTTTTTTTTTTTTTTTTTTTTTTTTTTGCATTTCTACATAACTAAGGCTGCTAGTTCAATATCCTCATAATATATCTCTTTTCAAATTCGATTTTATTTTCTAGCTCAACACCTGAGGATGTTTTCTTGGAGGGATATCTTGGCCTTCTAAAGATAGTCTTCAATTTAAAACTTCTCCCATCTTGTACACATCTCAGTGTTTGTCTGATTTCCTCTTGGAAGAACTCATTAAAATTTAAAGTCTAATTTTAAGGGAAAACACCTGCTTACCTCTCAGAATTAACATTGTCTCACAGTTTCTGATCTCAAATCTGTCCCTTACGTTCCCACCAACTCAGTAACAGCCACACATTTTATTTTATTTTCTAAAAAGCTTCATTGAAGTATAACTGATACACAAAGAACTGCACATATTTAATGTGTGCAATTTGATGAGTTTGAACATAGGCAGCACCATGATACCATCATCATATTTAAGCTGATAGACCTATTTAACACCTCCTAACGTTTTCTTGTGTCCCCCTTTTTTGTTGTATGTGTGTGTATGTGTGTCCATGTGTGTGCATGACAAGAACACTTAACATAAGATCCACTCTCTTAACAAACTTTGATATTCACAATATCACATTGTTAACTGTAGGAACTATGTTTTTACACCAGATTTCTAGAACTTATTCCTCTAGCAAAACTGATGAGACTTTATATCCGTCGAACAATAACTCCTCATTTTAAAGACATTTTAGATACTTTATTCAGCACATTTGAGCATTCTATGTCAGATGTCTTTCCCCGCACCCAATTCAAGGTATTACATGAAACAGAAACCCAAATAATTTATATGGCATGAGTAGCATGATGTGCATTCCAAAGGAAATTTTGAATTGATTTTCCAACAGATACACTTATCAACTAAAAAAAAAAAAAAGAGGCGATGATAATATATTAAAACAATGGATACTTTTAATAAAATAGTCCATAAAATCTATGACTTGCATTTAGTCCAGTGTGCTTCTCAATAAAATCAGTGACACCTTTAGTGGGAATTTTGGAAAGCTTTATGAGTACTTTTAATTGTCGTAATAGTGAGAGAGCTTCTGGACTTTGCTTAAAAGTAAGGAATGCTAGATTACCTGTAAGCCTAGTGAAAATTCTGACTACTGAACTTGAATGCCTTTTGAATGTCCCATCACATATTCATGTAGGTGAAAACTCTATTTATAGTTTTGTCAATCCAGAACCTTACTCCCGGTTACACTAAAACTTAATGTAATTCAGCAAAATTTTAATACTCTGAAATTTATTTTATTTTCATTCTTTTTTTTTCCCCCTTAGAGACATGGTATCACTCTGTGGCCCAAGCTGGAGTGCAGTGGCATGATCATAGCTCACTGCAGCCTCTGAATCCTGAGGTCAAGTTGTCCTCCTGCCTTAGCCTTCCAAAATGTTGGAATTCTACAAGCATGAGCCACCATGTTTGGCCATAAATTTCAACAAAAGCTATTATGAAGTAGGTCAAGTATGTGGTTTAATGTGTAATTTCTTCAATGTTTATTTATGATTTTGAAAAACCATTTCAACAATGTTAACCTTAATTTGTGATATATGAGTAGTTACCAGAGGATACCTGTACTAATCTGTATTTGTAGTTCTCATTCTTACAGTGATTTATATATTTCTGTATTTTAACCCTGATTTTAAATGATTAAAAGTTAGGAACAAAGTAAAACAAAAATACGTAAATATTTGATATTTGTTTGTACAGTTTTACCAAAACACTTCTAATTATGCCTATTCTACCTTTTTTTCTCTGAGTAACAAAGTCATCAAGATTAAGTGAATATTTTATTTTAGAAAGTGTGTTGATAATGTTGGCAAATATATGTCCAAATTCTTA
>NW_016108067.1:176584-228338 GCF_001604975.1 Cebus imitator | reverse complement strand
AAAAGGAAAAGTCTGAAAGGCATAATACTTTAACTGGAGTTTTAAAATTTACTAATCAAAAGAATAAAGTTCTCATTGTTTTTATAAAATAGCACAGATAAATGTAATGTGTGGGAAGACACACAATATTGTTAAAAAATGTATCTTGCATGTTCTTCACCTGTACCCCAAAATATAAAATGCAATAAAAAATAAAATAAAATAAAATAAAATAAAATAAAAGTCTTTTGTCATCCATGGAAAAAAAAAAAAGAAAAATATATCTTACCACATATATGAGAGGTTACTAATAGAATCATCATCTGGGTAAAATCTTACTAAAATATTTGTTATAGTCTACTAAGAATTTTTTTAGTGTTTTGAGAAGAATTGATTAGTTGATTGAAATATGGAAAATGGGATATGTAATAAACTGTAGTAAAAATTTTTATTACAAATAAGTGAAAACATCCTGCCCAAATAATTAAGCTGTACTCTTCACTACAGAGATATGTAAGGGATAAAATGATTTAAAAAATTACTTTTAATTGTGACAATGGATGCCAAGAGATGTCAAAATTTTAAAATCTTAACAAATTCTGTGGAAAAAAAAATTTTCAATTTCCAATGCTCATGTAAGAGCTGGTGCACCAAACATGGCTGGTAGGCAACATGGGCATATAGTAAACCAAAATAATAATACCAGGTGTTTCAGTTATACAGCCTGTTATTCACTGTCTACAATTAGGCATAAGAATATTAATGAAAGTGGTACAAATCAAAAAATGTTATCAGTGCTGTTAATTAAACTAAGAGAACACCCATATATTATTTATTACGTCATAAATTGCACAATAGCAATGAAGAAAAATTGGAATGCTGTACCTTAATTTACAAGCGAGATAATTTTCCAAAGAAAATTGTTTACGAAGACTGTGTTTACTATTAGGTACAGTATTTGGAATTTATAAAATTTAATTATCATGAAATTAAGCATTGAAATTAAAATGTTCAAAAATGATGTGATGTATCTTTGAGTTATATTAGGTGAAACCATGAGAAATTGTGTATATCCAATTTCTCATCTGCTCAATTCAAAATTACATGTGATTCAAACTAATATTTGTAAAAGAAAATGAAGTCCTTCTTAAATGTCAAAAAATAGATTTTATTATTGTGAGGAAACTACAGGATTATAGACAAATTTACATTATTTAAAAATAATATTGTGTGCTAAGGATTTCAGATTTTATCATTGCTTCAATTAAATAAGAATGGGTTTAAAATATTGATTTGGAAATACATTGCTCTTATTTGCATGCTATTAAAATACATGATGAGTAGACTTAAATATCTATGTGAAATTAAGATACCAGTTTGCGTGATCATCCCTTTTAAATTGATATACAACGTGTGAGTAGTTATTTGCAGAAAGAGTTAACTGTTTTTTAAAAAATGATTTGAGGCAAAGCAGTTTAATCTGTATATTTACAAATATTTTTGTTCACTTAAAATTTCATAGCCATTTTTGAAAGAAATTATGTACTATGTCATTTTCAACCTCATATTTAGTTGAAAAATATTTCTTGGAAGTGGTGTAGCAACTGCAAAAGAAGTTAAGTGATTTGCAACTATGTAATAGAGATTTTTTAAAAAAGTAAACTTAAGACCAAATGTATTTAAAAGAACAGATATCTAGCTATATCCTTAAATTTTAATAACTAAAGTTTTTTTAAAAAATTCACATGCTATTGACATCTCTCTACATGTATTTTTGAAAATATTTTTTATTGATCCTTTATATAGCAGTCTGTTTTTTTGTAATCAGTAGACTTTATTACTGAGCATTTTAGCTTTATAGAAAAAAATGAGTAAGAAATCCAGAAAATAACCATATATTCCCTCACCCCTACAACAAGTTTCTTATATTATTAACATCTTGATTAGTATGGTACATTTGTTATGGTTGATGAGCATGTATTCATACATTTTTATTAACTAAGTCTATATTATCCAATTTACTGGCATATAGTTGCTCATAGTACTATTGATTCTTTGAATTTCTGCAGTGTATGCTGTAATGTCTCCTTTTTCACTTCTGATCTTATTTGTATCTTGTCTTTTATTCTCAGTCTGGCTATAGGTTTGTCTATTTCATTTAACTTTTCAAAAAACACCTTTTGTTTCATTAATCTTCTGTATTGTTTTACTAATTTCAATTTCATTTATTCCTATTCTGACCTATATTATTTCATTTCTTCTACTAATTTTAGGTTTAGTTTGCTGTTGATTTTCACATTCTTCAAGATGCACTGTTAGATTGTTTAAAGTTTTTCCACTTTCTTGATGTAGGCACTTAACAGCTATGAACTTTCCTCTTAGTACTGCTTTTGCTGTATCCAGTAGGTTTTGGTATATTGTTATTCCATCATCATTTTTCTTCAAGTAATTTTTAAGTTTCCTTCTTAACTTCCTCACTGACTCACTGGTAATTCAGAGGCATAGTGTTTAATTTCTATGTATTTGTATAGTTACCAAAATTCCCCTTGTTATTAATTTCTAATGCTTTTTCCATTGCAATCAGAGAAAATACTTAATATTACGTCAACTTTTTACATGTTTTAAGACTTATTTTGTGAAACAAGTCTTAATACACATTCTATTCCACGGCACATGGATCATTCTCAAGGACAGACATATGTGTATTCTACGGAACAGAATGTGTATTCTGCAGCCATTGGATGAAGTGTTCTGTAAACATCTATCCATTTGTTCCACAGTGAAGGTTAAATCTTAGGTCTCTTTGTTGATTTTCTGTCAGGAAGATCTGTTCAATGTTGAAAGTGGGGTTTTGAAGTCTCCAACTATTATTACATTGAGACCTATATTTCTCTTTAATTCTAATAATATTTTCTTTCATTATCTGGGTGTGTCAGTGTTGGGTGTATAGATAGATAGATAGATAGATAGATAGATAGATAGATATAGATAGATAGATATATTTTTTACAATTTTTATATCCTTTTGCTAAATTGACCCCTTCCTCATTTTATGGTGACTTTCTCTGACTCTTATAGTTTTTGTTTTGAAATCAATTTTGTCTGATATTCATATAGCTACTCCTACTTTTTTGGATTACCATTGGCATGGGATATATGTTTTCATTCCTCTATTTCAAGCTTATATGTGTCTTTATAGGTGAAGTGTGTTTCCTGTAGGCAACAGTTCAATGGGTGTTGTTTTTTTATACATTCAGCCACCCTACGTATTGGGATTGGAGGGTTCAGTCCACTTACATTCAATGTTATTATTGACAAGTATGGACTTACTCCTGTCATTTTCTTGTTTCTATTTTTTTTTAACTTCATTACTTCTTTCTTTCATTTCTGTTTTTCATTACTGAAGGTAGTTTTCTCTGCTGATATGATTTAGTTTTTTGCTTTTTATTTTTTGTGTGTCCATTAAATTTTCTTGAGTTTAAGGTTAACATGAACCTTGCAAATACTACCATATAACCCATTATTTTGACATAATAACAAATTAACACTGTTTGTATAAACAAACAAGCAAAAGTTCAACTAAGAAAAGCTCTATGGCTGAAATTCATCCCCCCTGGTTTTTTATCTTTTTGTTTCTATTTATATCTTATTTTGCTATAACTTGAAAAGCTGTTTAACTTATCATTAATTCATTGTTTATTCTTTCTAGTAAAGATAACAGTAATTGACACATCACAGTTACGTGTGTTATAATAATCTGGGTTTTTTCTGTGTAGTTACCATTACCAGTGAGTTTTGTACCTTCAGGTGATAATTGCTCATTAATGTCCTTTTTTTCTGAATGAAGTACTTTCTTAACATTTCTTGTAGGATAGTTCTGGTATTAATAAAATCCCTCAACATTTGTATTTGTCTTGGAAATTCTTCATTTCTTCTTCAGGTTGGAAGTACCACCACTATGAATGTTGGCCTACCATCAGGTGATGGTCAAGCGGTTTTTAAACTGACTCTGTAAAATAATAATTGGTTGCAGCAGGTTCCAGGGACAGGCAGTCTCACAGGAGATAGAAAACACCTAAAGCTGGTGATCAGCAGCTTCTCAATCAGATCTAAGGGTTTGGGCAAGTGGGCTCACACATGCAAGTAGACTCACACATGCATACTGAAAGGCAAAATGGCAGAGTTTAACTGGTATATAACCATCCTCTAGGAACACTTGACTGGTAAGGGAAAAACACATCAAATGAACATGCGCAAAACTTCAGCAAACGCACTGTGAACATGACCCTTCCTAAGCGTGGACAGGATATGGTACATGTGGACAGCCCACCCCAAAGGAAGAATCAGGGAAAAATAAATGCAAATCCCATAATGATGTCAATGTATAAAACCACAAGTCAAGGGTCAGACAGTGCACTTAGACTTTTCAAGTTGCCTGCTTGGCCCTCTTCCAATTGTACTTTACATTTTTTTGTTCCTACTTTAAAACATTTTAATAAATTTTCATTCCTGCTCTAAAACCTGCCTCAGTCTCTCCTTCTGACTTATGTCCCTCAATTGAATTCTTTCCTCCAAGGAGGAAAGAATCAAGCTGCTGCAGACCAGTATGAATTCACTGCTACTAACATATTGACAATGCCTCTGTCAAAAATACTATACTACCTCATGGGTATTGCATATAACTTATAACAGATTATTCCAAAATATTCTCTCCCATTATGTATTACATCATACTTATCCAGAAACCACAATCTTCAAATACATTGCTACTGTTATTATTTTGAACAAGTGTTATATCAATTAAGAATGAGTAAAATATTTTATTTTGTCTTCATTTATTACTTCTCTATCTTTATGTAGATCCAAGTTTCTGACTTATTATCTTTCTGAAGAATTTCTTTTAACTTTTCTTCCAAGGAAAGTGTAATGGTTACAAATTATCTCAATTTTTGTTTGACTGAGAATGTATTTCCCTTTAAATTTTGAAAGATATTTTAACTGAATACAGAGTTCTTGATTTTTTTTTAATTTCAGCACTTAAATATTTCACTCCACTCTCCCTGTTTGTGTGGCTTTTAAAAAGACATATGATATAACTTGTACACTTGCTCCCCATAGGTAAGTTATGCTGGTTAATTTTATTTGTCAGTTTGGCTGGTTCCTGGTGCCCAGATATTCTGTCAAACATTATTCTGGATGTTTCTGTAAGGGCATTTCTGAATAAGAGGTACAAATAAATTGGTGGACTTTGATTAAAGAAGATTGCCTTCCATAATGTGTACAGGTCTCATTCAATCACTTAAAGGCCTGAGGAGAACAAAAGGCTGACCTCCTTTAAGCAAGGGGCAATTCTGCCAGTAACAGGCCTTCAGATTTCAACTGCAACATTTTCTCTTCTGGCTTTCACCCTGACTGCCGTTGGACTGGAACTGCAACTCTTTCTGGAGTTGCCAGCCAATGGCTTCCCAAATAAGATTTTGGACTCATCAAATGTCCATAATCACATGAGCCAATTATTTAAAACAAATGTCTCCATGTGTATGTATTCTATTGGTTCTGTTTCTGTAGTTAACCTCAACTAGTACATAAAGTGTTTCCCTCAACCCCTTCCTCCACCCCAGTGAGAGAGAACAAAGAAAGAAATCAGCTAGGCAGTGAGGGCAAAATTCTTGGCAGAACGTTTCTCCTAACAATGACCAGCCTGAAAGATCAAGCAGCAAGCACAGATAAGGAAGCAAGCTCTAGCACACCCCGCCCCCGCCCCCCAAAAAAGATTTCTTCTGTGCCACCTGCAAGTTTCACATACACCTTTGAAATGGTCCCACAGTTCTTAAATATTCTTTTCTGTTTTTCTTCACTAATTTTTCTCTTTGATTTTCAGTTTTGTATGTTTCTATTGACATTTTTCAAGGATATTCATTCATAGGTAAGTTATGCTGGTTAATTTTATTTGTCAATTTGGCTGGCATTCTTGCTTTGTCCCTTCAAACTGTAGGGTTTTTTGGTCGTAAAGTAATTATAATTATTTGGTGAAAGATGGATATGGTGTACTAGGTAAAAGAAATTGAAATAAATAGGCCTTTAGTGTGAGATTTTATGTTTATCTGGCTAATGGCTAGGTTGAATTTAGTATTCGATGTAGCTATAAGATTCAGAGACTAAAATTTCTGCTGGTATTTTGGTTTTCTTCTCCCCTGCTGTGTTTCAGTCTCTTTAGAAACATCTTAAATAGGGTCTGAGATATGCAATTGTTTTTATTGCATTTCCCTATAATTAATAGGAACCCTATTAATATGTTGGTTCGATCTTTGGGAAAGGAAGCAAATTATGGTTGTATGATTAGGTCTCAGTCATTTAGTTCAGTGGTCCAAAACCTTTTAGGCACCAGAGATCAGGTTCATGGAAAGTTTTTCCCTTTCTTTTATCATACACTAGTAATCATGCTCTGTTGTGCTAACCCTAACACTAGTTTGTAATTTAGCATCTATACAAATCTCATTAGTTTCTGTAATTTTTATATCGATTGACTTCTTTTCCTCTGACTACTCTTAAAATCAAATGTATTCCTTATATATTCACGCACATGTTAAATCAAGTTTAGCCTAATGTTGCCTCCTTATATATTTTAAGTTTGGACTAAAAGTTTCTCTGTATATCATGAAGTATAGCCTAAATGGCGTTGTATACAGACTATAGCCTCCTCTTGTGACAATCACCAAGTTTTGGCCAATCAAAGGTGGCCAACTTTTCAAACGATTTTTAAATAAGGAACTTCCATTTTCTGTACATCACTTTCCTTTCTCTGTCCATAAATCTTCTTCCACCATGTGGCTGCACTGGAGTCTTTGAACCTGCTCTAGCTTAGGAAGCTGTATAATTCACAAATCATTCTTTGCTCAATTAAACTCTTTTAAATTTAACTCAACTAAAATTTTCCTTTTAATACAAGTATCTTACTCCTCCATTAAACCTTCTATGTAGTCATGTTTGGGCATTTACATGCCTATTGTATTTTCAAAAATGTTACATTATGAATTCCTTTTCAGGATAGTAAAAGGGTTGCTATAGAATGTTAGTTATAGGGTTTTTGGCTCTGATAGGATTGAGAATCACTGACATGGTGAATTTAATGGCATGTTTCTTTTTGTAGCTTAATTATCCTAACTTCTTTTAATGCAGTAAAAATGTTGGATGTCTAAAATTAACTGCTTACATAAAGGTAGTGCTATTAAATAAATAATAAATCTTGTTGTTTTTAATACTTATCTCTTTTATTCATATGGCTAACAAATTGTTTGGACCAAATTGTATTATTTACTGTCTTGGATGAAAGATAGAGACTATTGATTACCTAACCTATACCCATTCTCTACTTTCCTTTTTGCTAGCCATAATCCAAATTTGAGTTCTAATGATATTTGTTTTCAGTGAAGCTGACTTGTTCGCTCTCAGCAAGACCCATGGGGGATGATAAATATGTGAATATATTTTTTATTGAAGTATAATGTATATGCAGCAGAGTGCAAAATCATAAATGTATAGTTCTTCGTATTTTCACAAAGTTAACACATTTTTATAAGTACCATTTCAACCAAGAAATAAAATTTTCCAAAACCTAAGAAACCCTCTCTTTCTCTCTTCCAGCCAACCCATATGTTCAGAGGGAGCCTGAATCTTGATTTGACTAAATTACTCCCTGACCTATGCCAATTATTAATTTAGAAATAATATCATGTCACAAAGATGGCCAATGAGACATGGGTGGAATCTGGTAGAAAATTTTAGACACGTTTTCTTTACTCTTAAAAACCATACACAAGAAGAGATGTGTCTTCTTTCTCCTGCTTTTGGACATTGTCCCATTGTGTGAGAATATAATGCTTAGTTCTATTGCAAATATAGTGTAGCTATGAGGGAACAGAACCTAACGGCAAAAGTCAACAGTGTGAGGATGTCAGAACATAATTATGGAAAGAAGCTGGGTGCATGATAATGTCTTTATATTTCTGTAAATATTCTATTTTAAATATTCTTGTTACATTTATAATAATGTTTTTATGACACTTTTGGTTTGATTTCTTTTTACTATGTCCAAGGATATTTTAATGCCTTGTAAATTTTTAGTAAAATATTTACTTTCCATTAATTCCCTCCCACTGAAATCTGGGTGATACTCCCACTATCACATTGAAACTGCTCTCAACAATGTCACTAATGATTTCTTATTTGCAAAAATTTCATAGACACTTTTTAATTCTTAAACTTCTTGATCTTTCCTACATCTTTCTTATCCCTTGGCTTTCACTCATCTTCTTTTCCAAATGCTATGAACTACTTGATATAATATTTCAATTATTTCTTATCATATCTACTTATCTCTTTAAATTAAAAAAAAATAACTAAGGTGAGTCAAAATTTCCCTAAGCCATTTATCAGTTTTTAACCTCTCACTATGTAATGTAATCATTCCCACTTCCATGGTTTTAACTTTCACTGATATGATGATGACACCCAAGTCTTATATCTCTGCATCTAACTTCTCCAGTGACCTCCAAACCCTTATGGTCGATGATCTATTTCCTACATTCAGTTGAATATTCAAATGCACTTTAAAGTCAGTTATCTGAAGTGGAACAGATTGTTAAGTCTACCTTTCTTTATGTATATCATTCCTCAGTCACTGGCCCTACCAATTACCCCTATCATTCAGGAGAGAGAATCAAAGTAATCCTTAGAACAAATCTTGCCTTTACTCCCCAATGTATCTAATACATTAAAACTTTTTGTTGATTTCCCTCCAGATGTTTCTCAAATCTCTCCTCTCCTTCCCATTCTCACTATAATACAATATAATACAATTCATTCACAATTTAATCATTTATTTCATACTGTAAAAATTCTCCTAATCAATCTACTCCCATCTAATTTCAACTCTTTGCAACTTATCCTCCACATTACGGCCAGAGTACTCTTTTTTTTTTTTAATTATACTTTAAGCTCTGGGGTAAATGTGCTCATCCAGCGGGATTGTTGCATAGATACACATACGCTGTGGTGGTTTGCTGTCTCTGTCCCCCTGTTGCCTATATCAGGCATTTCTCCTGGTGTTATCCCTCCCCAACCCCTACTTCCTGCTGTCCCTCCCCTCCCCTGACCCCCCACCTCCTAATCTACCCCAGTGTGAGATGTTCCCCTCCCTGTGCCCGTGCATTCTCAAAAATGTGGCACATATACTCTGTGGAATACTATACAGCCATGAAAAATGATGAGTTCATGTCCTTTTTAGGGACATGGATGAATCTGGAAACCATCATTCTCAGCAAACTGACACAAAAATTAAAAAAACCAAACGCTGCATGTTTTCACCCATAGGCAGGTGATGAACAGAGTATTCTTTAGATATTCAAAATCCGTAGGTCTAGAACTACTTGTTTTATGACCCTGGGTACTCCAATGTTGGGTGCATTTAAAATAATTGAGTCTTCTTGTCAAATTAAACTCTTTATTATTATGTAATTCTTTTCTCTGTCCTTTTTCACTGCTTTTGTTTAAAGTCTATTATCTAAGAATAGCCACCCCTGCTTTTTTTTGTTTGTTTGTTTTCCATTTGCATTTATCTAACCCTTTACTTTGAGCCAATAAGTGTTTTCACATCTGACATGGATCTCTTCAATACAGCTGAAAGATGGGTCTTTCTTTTATCCAACTGGCCACTCTGTGCTGTTTAAGTGGAGCATATAGACCAGTTAACATTCAAGATTGCTATTGACATGTGAGGTTTTGATCTTATCATGAGGTTGTTAGTTGATTGTTTTGTAGCTTCTATTGTGTATTTGTTTTATATGATCAGTGGGTTATGTACTTCAGTGTGTTTTTGTGGTAATAGGTATTATTCTTTTGTTTCAATGCTTAGAACTCCCTTAAGGATCTCTTATAATACTGTTCTACTGATAACAAGTTTCCGTAGTGATTGCTTGTTTGCAAAGTATTTTATTTCTAAAATGAAACTAGAAAAAACTATTCTAAAATTCATATGGATCCAAAAGAGAGCCTGAATAGCCAGTGTAATCCAAAGAGAATAAATAGAATAGCCAGTGTAATCCAAAAAGAATAAAGCTGGAGGGATTTACCCAACTTTATGCTATACCAACTTACCCAACTTAAAACTGTACTATAAGGCTATAGTAACCAAAATAGCATGATACTGGTACAAAAAAAGACATATAATGAAGAACCCAGAAATAAAGCTTCGCACTTACAACCCTTCTGATCTTTGACAAAGTCCACAAAAACTAGCAATGGGAAAATATCTCCCTCTTCAATAAGTGATGCTACAATAACTGGCTAGACATACCCAGAAGAATGAAACTGGACCGATATATTTCACCACATACAAAAATCAACCCAAGATGGAGTAAAGATTTAAAGGTAAGCCCTCAAACTATAAAAATCCTAGAAGAAAACCTAGGAAATATGATTCTAAACATGAGCATTGGGAAAGAATTTATGGATTAGTTTTCAAATCAGTTGCAAAGAAACAAAAATTGACAATTGGAATCTAAATAAACTAAAGACCTTCTGCACAGGAAAGGAAACCATCAACAAAGTGGAGAAACAACCTACATAATGGGAGACAATATTCACAAACTATGCATCTGACAAATATCTAATATCCAGAATCTATAAGGAACTTAACCAATTCAATAAGCAAAAATGAAATAACCCCATTAAAAAGTAGGCAAAGGACAAGAAAAGACACTTCTTATAAGAAGTCAAACAAACAACCAACAAAATATTAACAAATGCTTAACATCATTAATCATCAGCAAAATGCAAATCAAAACAACATTGAGATACCATCTCACACCATTCAGAATATCTATTGTTTTTTTTGTTTTGTTTTGTTTTTCCCATTTATTTATTTTATTGTATTTTAGGTTTTGGGGTACATGTGAAGAACATGCAAAATTGTTGCATAGGAACACACATGGCAGTGTGATTTGCTGCCTTCCTCCCCATCACCTACATGTGGCATTTCTCCCCCTGCTATCCCTCCCCAGCTCCCCACCCCCCACCGTCCCTCCCCTGTTTCCCCCCAACTGACCCCAGTGTGTAGTGCTCCCCTCCCTTTGTCCATGTGCTCTCATCGTTCAACACCCGCCTATGAGTGAGAACATGCGGTGTTTATATATCCAAAGGATTACAAATTGTTCTACTATAAGGACACGTGTACACGAATGTTCATTGCAGCACTGTTTACAATAGCAAGGACCTGGAACCAACCCAAATGCCCATCGACGATAGACTGGATAGGGAAAATGTGGCACATATACACCATGGAATATTATGCAGCCATCAAAAACGATGAGTTTGGGTCCTTTGTGGGGACATGGATGAATCTGGAAACCATCATTCTCAGCAAACTGACAGAGGAGCAGAATATCTATTGTTAAATCGTCAAAAGCAACAGATGCTGACAAGGCCATGGAGAAAAGGGGATACTTATACGCTGTTGGGTGGAATGTAAATTAGTTCAGCCACTGTTTAAAACAATTTGAAAATTTCTCAGAAACTTAAAACAGAAATACCATTTGAACCAGCAATCCCATTACCGGGTGTGTATACAAAGGAAAATAAATCATTCTACCAAAAAGACACATGCACTTGTATGTTAATTTCAGCACTATTCACAATAACAAAGACATGGACTCAACCTAGATGACCATCAGCAATGAACAAGATAAAGAAAATATGGTACATATTACACAGTGGAATACTATGCAGGCATATAAAAAGAACAAAATCATGTCCTTTGCAGCAGCATAATTGCAGCCAGAGGACATTATCCTAAGCAAATTAATTCAGGAACAGAAAACCAAATAATGTATGTTCTCACTTATAAGTGGGAGCTAAACATTGAGTACACATGGATAAAAAGATGGGAATAGATACTGGGAACTACAGAGGAAAAGAACCAGAAGGGGAAGCAAGGGCTGAAAAACTATCTGTTGAATATTATGCTCACTACCTGAGTGACAGGCTCATTAATACGCCAAGCTAAGCATCAAATGATATACCCATGCAACAAACCTGCACATGTACCTCCTGAATCTAAAATTTTAAAAAAAGGTGAAATTATAAATAAAGAAAATTCAACAAATCTATTTACTCCTTTTAAAAGTTTTAGTGGACTTAATTCCTCAAACTTCTTACTGAATAAGTAGTAAAAGTATATTAAATGGTACAAAATATCAACAACTCTGAAATAGTGGCCAATGTTCTAGCAGACAATAGGAGTAGTTTCCATTAAAAAAAAGTTAAAACCATGCCCTGAAATAATGATAGAAATTTAAGTGATCTTAATAAAATAAACCACCATCTACTTCTCAGTCTTTCTAGGGAGGTCAGGGATATTTTATCGAACAACAACCAATCTCCATTTTTATTTGTCCTGAACTCTAATTCTTAGATATGTTATACGATCTTAGTGAAAGACACAGGGAGTGGAGCTTTGTAACTTAGAGTGTTAAATAAGCATAGGTGAATAGTAAGCATAAAAGAGCTATGAGACTACTGTATGTTGAGTGTTATAGTTATTAAATTGTTTCTAACAAGTTGACACCTATAGACTGATCCAGAGTATTTATGTGTAACCAGACACTATTTTTGAAGTTACAACATTTTTTTCCTAGTATTTCACCCCTTTTCCTTTTATTACCACCCCTACCCAATTCAGGTCTATAGTTATGGTTTCCCTGCTTCAGGAAACAAATGATAATTAATTTATTCAGCAAATAAATGTATGTATATCAGGCAGTGCTCTAGATCCTGGAAATATAGCTACTAAAAAGAAGAAAAGTGGGGAAAGAAGAATAAATACATTAATAGATAATAGAAATTCAGGTAATAAGTGCCATGGAAAAATAATAAAATGAGGTAAGGAGATGGAAAATGATAGGTATAACTCTAAATAGATGTGTTAGAGAAGGTCTCCCTGAGGATGTGCTATTTAAGTGGAGATATGAATGAAGTGAGGCAGTGAACATGCAATCATCTGGGAACCAGTTTCCTAGAAGAATGAATAGCAAGTTAACAATGATTACTTGACTACTGTGACCTTAACACATTTGGTTCAAAGGTTCAGTTATGGTTGTCCAGAGGTGTTTATTTCTCAATTCAACATCAGCCAGTCTCACATCCAGTGATTTGGAGAAGCTTAGCAGACACAGCTTGAAATCCCCTCACCATGAGTTGGGACAATGAAATGGATTATTCCACATCTCATAATAAGAATACCAAGCATTGTTGCTTCTGGTTTCTAAAATTCTATAAAACGTGGACCATATATAAGAAGAAATGAAACTGAGTCAGTTTGAAATGAAAATGGAGCTGTTTCAGAGGAAGAGGTAACTTTTTAAATGCTAGGTGAAATAATTAGAAAAATGGTGAAGAAAGCTTTAAGATATTTCTGAAGGTGGCAGAAAAGTTACATATAAAACAATTAGCATACAAGTAACATCAATAAATACTATGTCATTTTTGGCATTAATTAAGTAATGATATATTCAGGTATATTTAACAATGATTAATGTTTACAAATAAAAACAATATACATATTTTCCAGAAGACAAAGGAATCAAATATAAAATAAACATTTTCTACTAAAAAAGAAAATAGATATGTGGGAAATCATAAAATAAGATGATAAACTAAGAACAAATTTACTACTTCCAAAAATAATTTTAAAGTTAGTTGCTCTCTACTAAATGAAAAAGGGCCCTAGGATTAGATTTAGAGATAAATTTATCTATAGGATATTACAAGATACATTTCTAAAGTTAATGAAATACGAAGGTTAAAATTTCATATTAGGGACAGATATATCAGCCAGATATGTTCACAAGAAAGAAGATTCAGACTATTAATATTTTATAAAATAAATTCAAGGTGGAAAGATGAATTGGGACAATTTTTTAACTTTTGGACAAATAATACAATACATAATGCAGCTATAATAGTCACCATAACCATAAATGTTTATTCTTTAAATAACATGCCATAAAATACAAAAATAAAATGTTCTTTGAAATACAACTTAGCTGAGACTGCTTCAGAGAGGCAATTAAATAAGGGAGCAGCATTCAAATCTTTTGGCATATCCTAATGCTTTCAGGGAAAGAACTGGTAAAATGGTTGTAATCTTTCATTCTTTTTCACAAGGTATATGAAATTAGAAAACTCTAAAGCTAGGGAAAAACAAGGTTTCAAGGAACAAATGACAGGGGACATATTCATAATTTCTTAGCCTGTGAGAATACAGGTTTGGAGGCATCAACAGAAGCATTTATCTGAAAAGCCCTGAAAGATATTTTTCACTAAGAGAAATATCTCGAAGTGGAGAAAGACTCATCTAGGAGACAGAATAAATAAACCTAAGCGATCTCATAACAGAAATTAGAAGCAGTAGCTAATGTGACATGGGACTAAAAATGCCCTGGCAGGCTAATGAAGATGGAAAAATATAGAGGAAAGAAGAGGCGATTTTTTTTTAATGGGGAAAGCAAGGCAGGGCACTTTAGAATATTACAATAGCCTTTATTTCACAAAATGGTGATATGCTTCTTTGGATTACATATCACTATTAGTAAAAAAAAAAAAAAAAAAAAAAAAAAAAAAAAAAAAAAAAAAAAAACCTAGAAAATAATGGTTTAAGAAATGAGGAGTAATTTTCTCACATGAGAATTCCTGCATTGGGTAATCCAAAGATGATAAAGTGGTTCCACAAAGCCATTAGGACCCCAGGCTCCTTTTCCTCTTCTCCTCTGTCTTCCTTAGCATATAACCTCTATCCTTATAGTGATTGCAATGTCACAAGATGGCTGCTTTACCTCCAGCTGAATGTCCAGGTATGGAGAAAAAAAGGAGGAATCCACAAGGAAGACAGAGTGGCATTTATATCAGGAATGCAAAACCCTTCTAGAAATCCTAGCAGAATTCCCCTTATGACTCATTACCCAAAACTACATCTTATGGTTATTTCTAGGTACAAAGGAGACTAGAAAATGTAGCAAATGTATTATTTTAGTTGAGTATGTTGCTTTCATGAACATAACTGAGATTCTATAAATTAAGAAAAAGGAATATGGATATTGGTTAGGCAAACAGCAGTATCTGCCTTAGATAGTGATGTTAATTTTTAGACTTTCATGCATTTATTTGTGGAGTTTTATTATATCTTTACCTGGTGAAATAAGAAGTTAGAAGCACACATTAGTCTATGACACTATTTTTTAAAATTTTACTGGTTTCTGAAACATAAAGGTCTTAGAATCACTGAGTTAATTATCTTTCTCAAGATTATTCACACTATAATTATCAGAGTCAAGAAGACTTTAACCCATATCTTTCTAACTCCCAAGCCCAAGGTCTTTCCAAAAAATGAACTGCCTCTCTCATAGATTCCTGAGAGTTAACTCAACTACTCCTCTTGGTAGAAAATTTTAATGCCCCTCCAAGCAGGTTGCATACTCATCTGCCAATATAGATCCCAAATTTGTTTGTTTGTTTGTTTTTCCACTGCACTGCTCAAATGAAATAACATAGCGCATTACAAGTTCCACATTCAGGAAAGCAAATTAGTTGAACTCAATAAGATAAATAGTCTCTCCTTTAGCTGTTTAAATAAAATGACCTCCAATAATAAGTTACTGCTTTGACCTTTATTATATGTATAAATACAGATCTGTGCAATGTGTTTAAAAAATCAAAAGGCTTAACTTTGATGGTTTTGGCATAGGCAGACATAGAATTTCTCTTCATGTTTGACACAAAGACATGTTTAATTTTGTGATTCTCCTTAAAAATAGATTCACTTTTTCACTTTGGAACTAGCTAATAAATGGAATTGAGCTCAGGGAATCATTTCACTTTCTCTTCTGCTCACCAACCTGCTGAGCTAGCTGCCAGTACCTTTTCAATCTCTGTGTAAGTCAATTGCTTCCATTTGTAAAACTGGTAGAATTATAGTTAGGAAACCAAGAGAACAGTGAAGCATAACATGAAAATTTCAGAGTTTTCAAATTAAAATGCCAAAAAGGATAAAAATAACGTATCTTTTTTAGGCAATTAAATAACTTTGAATTAAACATTTCTTAAACATAACATACTACCTTAGGATATAAGCAGTCATATATTTATTACACCCAAGCTGATATACCACGGAAAATGTAACAGCTAAATTGATTTGAATTGCAAGTCATCATTTGGTTCAGAAAAGAAAGAGAAGGAATGAAACTCCTATTGTCTAAATCTCTCCTCTCTTACCCACTGTTTCACCCAATGCAGTCAGTAAAGGGTTAAATACACCACCTGGAATTAAGGTGGCTAGTCAAATTCACATGATATTGGATTTCCAGAATGCTTAGTCACAACTACTCATGTTATAAAACAAACAAAAACATAACAAGGACATACTACTTGAATGGTTATCAGGCAAATGAACATATTAGTCACATTAGGGAGCAACATTATATTCTCCAAACCTGCACAATGTTCAGTAATCAGTATATAAAAATTCAATTATGATTGGGGAGTAATCTTTCATGAGCTCCCAGTTGAACATGAGATAGAGACCCATTTAGCTAACAGGAAAAACAAACGCAAAAGAAACTCACCAAAGTGTTCTCTGGAATTAACGGTTGTGATTACTAACTTTCTGATCTTCCACAAACACTCCAATTTGTCTTGTTATGGCTCTTTTGCTTCAGCCACCAAAATTGAGCTCAGTCTAAAATGTAATATTAACCAATTTTTTTTGGATTTCTGTAAATATCTATGGACTTAACATCCTCCTCATCTTTTTCTTTCGTGACCAGAATCAGTTTAATCTACAAGAATTAGTAGTAAAATTCTTGAAATGATTTTCAAATGTTCATGAAACCTGAAGCTGTATGCTACACTGCACTTTTCTGCAGTCTTCCATAATAATGTCCACCATATTTTTGCATATTAACAGATCATTTTCCATCATTTCTGCTGGGTTGTCAAAAAAGTAATAAATATTTCCTTGAAGCTTTCCACACTGCCAAGACTTATTCTAAAGCAACAAACAATTCAACAAAATTAATTAGTCCTCTCTCATCAATGGCTTTGTTTTGCATGGTTTTAGTTAGCTACTGTCAACAGCATTCAAAAAATATTAAATAGAAAACTCCAGAAATAAATAATGCATAAATTTTAAATTGTACTTTGTTCTGAGTAGTGTGATGAAATCCCTGGCTGTTCCATTCTGTCTTGTACAGAACATGAATTTTTTCTTTGTCCACAGTACCCATCACTGTCTATGCTAACTATTGCTTATTAAAATAGTCATGGCTTGATGATCCTGGATTACCTGAAGCAAATAATCCTCCTGATGTATAGCCAGGTCAATAGTAGCCTAATGCTACATCACAATACCTTCATAATCTACCTCACTTCATCTCATCACCTAGGCATCTGATAATGTTACATCATCACAAGAAGCATGAGTACAATACAATAAATATTGAGAGAGAGAGACCATCTAACTTTTATTACTGTATGTTGCTATAAATGTTCTATTTTATTATTAGTTATTACTGTTTATCTCTTACTGTGCCTAATTTTTATGAATTAAACTTTATCATAGATGTGTATATGTAGAAAAAAGCATAGTATGCATATGGTTGGGTATGATATACATTATGAGAACCAAGGTTTCAGATACCCACTGGTAGTCTTGGAATGCATTTCTTGTTGGTGAGGGGAAACTACTGCACAAGTTTAGAACTTTTGAATCTTTTACGTGAATATGTCATAGAGGGTATAGTGTCTCAAGTACTGTGTGACCCTTCTTCATTTCTCAAATTGTGAAGAATTCCATTCCTGGGATATTTCTTTAATATAATCCAACCATAGTTGAAATTCCTGTGGAAATATTTTCCACCTTCTATATCTAGTAGTTTTGTTTTATTGTATTTTCCTGCTGTCTATCAAAAATCATCAGTCCAAGATCATAGGCAGCCACCATCCTTTCAGTGCTTTCTCAGACCATCTAAATCTTTTTTTCAGTTTTTTAATTCATAAATAATATTTGTACATATTTATGGTATACAAACATATAGTATGTAATGATCGAATCAAGGTATTTAGGCTACCCATCACCTCAAACATTTATAGTTTCTTTGTGTTTGGAACATTTCATATCTTCTAGCTGTCTGAATTTATTAAAACAAAAAAGAACAAATGAAAAATGATTGCTAAAAGAGTAGATTTTAAATGTTATTACAAAAAAGAGAAGTATGTGAGGTGATAGATATGATAATTAGCTCGATATAGTCATTCCATGACATATGCATATATCAAAACATCTCGCTGTACCCCACAACTATATACAATTATTATTTTCCGATTAAAGATAAAAACTAAAACAAACCAAAACTCCCTGTCAGAATACGAAAAATTACAAATGTCTGTCATCCATCCTTCCAAAAAAAAAAAAAGGAAAAAGTATGTGACGGTGTAAAATCCCAGATTTCTACATAGAATATTTATTCTCAGATGGTACAACTCAGTGCCCCAGTTCAACTGCCAATATGAGGGTTTCCTTTGTCACATTCGTCTTGCTGTAAGAGAGTAATATAAGCACTATATTGTTTTTTTCTGGGCCCCATTTTTTTCTTCTGGCATCTTTATGAAAACTGTTTAGTGACTAGGGTGGGGAATACTCCTAGCTCTATTTTGGAATACAGTTTGACTCAGATTTAGCCAGATAATGTGCCAAAGATCACAGAAAGCACAAGAGCTATTACTAATTTAAACCAATATGATAGGCACTTCTCTTTTATCACATAAGGTGTCTCCACCTAGCTTCTAAAGTTGGGAGGGTGCCTGTTATCTAATGAGGATATCCTTTAGAGGCAGATACACTCATCACCCTCTAGTTAACCGTGATGACCTTTCTGATACCATCCTATAGCAATGACAGAGAGGGATGAAGAGATGGGGGGGACAGTAGGCTATTTTGCTCGTTTTTCTAAATTCACACAAACTTGACTTAAAAATAAAAGGAAGGTTATATTAAAACATACAGAGAAGAGGTGGTGAAAATGTGGATATCATACATTTGGTCTAGCCAACACTTCCCTTTGTACCATGCAAAAATGCTTGCGATCTTATTGCCTGTATATTCAGGGTCTTCCTCATGGCTACTCCCTCCTTCCTTATGTTATCTTTTCTTCTTTCTTTCTGCAGTTCCTGCCTTGATAAATGTCTTTATTGAAGAGGTCCTTACTCCTGCCTTTTTCCATTAAAATACGCTACTTCCTCTTCAGGAAACAAATTCAAAATAGCATTATATGCTTATAAAAGGCACATCTTCAGGTACTACTGTGAGTCAGAAGTGTTGTCTCCTCAACATATTTTCTGCTGCTAGCAAGAAGAAAGGAGTGAACCCTGGGAGAAATGTCAGCCCTCACGTTTCAAATTACAATTTGCATTTCCTCAAGAATGTAAAAACTTAGACACATTTCACATTGTAAAGATTAGTTTTCTGCCAAAATCCCCGAATAGAGCTACATAAGAAGCATAATCTCTGATTAGCTTAACTTCAATCTTATAATGTCAGAGAAACATTTTTCTCTTTCATGAATCAAGGTTGCATTACAAAGCCATCTTCCATTATCTTGGTCTTGAAAGACACTGACCCCATCTGATCTTCCCTAATTTCTGATTTTTTTTTTTCCCTACTGGAGAATATGAGTGTGTCCAGCATTAACAAAAAAGCTGCAAACTCCTTATCAAGCATTATTCTCTTTAACCCAGCAAAGCTTTCCCTGATCTTCCACCACTCTGCTTTTTATTCCCTGCATTCCAAAAACTTGACAGCTTTTATTATCCCAAATGCTACCTTTGCTTTTTTTTTTTTTCTTGCTTTTATCATACCATGCTCTCTGCTGTTCTTTGTATTTCCAAAAATCTTACCCACTCTTCAAGCTACGCCTTTCACACTATTTTTTCATGAAGGCTTTCCTGATCAGCACAACGACCAATCATCTTTACCTACTAAGCTTCAGTAGCACTTTATAATCATCTTATATCATCTTTATTGTAGCAATTTCTTGAGGAAAAAAAAAAAACTCAAACTGTATTTATCTCACGATTTAGCAGAGTAAGTGCTTAGAGACATAGTAGGCCCATTATAAATGTTTTCTGGTTGAATAAATAAATACATAAACGTTTTACAACAGAAGAGTAAATGGAAAGAAGCTTGAAATTGCTCAGATGTTATCTGAATTTTTAACTTTTATTTATTTGAAGGTAAATGAAGCAGGGTCAGTGTATACAAAGGCACAAATGGACATATGTATGTGCGCACACGCACACACACACACAGGACCCAGTAATTTACCAACCTATGTCTAGCTGTTTTTACACAATACTCCACTGGGTTTATATCTTTTGGTATGACAATATTGTTTAGTATAACCAACCTGGATTTTAGATTAAGAATAAATTAGAATTGGATTCTAACTCTTATTTTCTAGCTGTGTGAAATTGGACAGGACATTTAACTTCTCTGAGTCTTAGGTTTTACATTTGTAAAATTTGGGGAAACAGGGTTATTATGAAACTTATGTAATATTGTATGCAAAAGACATTTAGGACAGTGGCTGTCACATAGTAGATATTGAATAAATATAATTTCCCTTCCCATTTTAAAATCTTGTTTGGGGTATTTTGTTATATATCAACATAGTTGAGATTGTTTAGTGACTTCCTATATACTCACTTTCTCCCTCACAACTAGATTGTGGTCTCTAGGTTAAAAAATAATTATTTCATTTTTCTCTACATTGAATCTAATATTGTGTTACATACACAATAGACACTTAAGAAATGCTTATTAATGTTGCACATTCCAGAACTCCTCTGGTACATATATTCAAAGCCATTGAATGTGTACTTTAAATGGGCGAAATTTATGGTGTGTAAATTATATCTCAAATCTCTTTAAAAATAAGAAGAACTCATTCTACACTACTATATGATTCTGCAATGAGAAAAGATCTTGAGATTGATAACATTTTTGGGTGGACATTTTTACTATTTACCAATAACTACTTCTCCTCTACTTCTGGTATATGATGTTAAAGAAAAATGCTATTAGAAATGCTAGTTAAAATGGTTAAGTAGAGTTTATTCAGGGGAATTACTACAATGGGACTTTATAGTAGGAGGGAGAGATTGGGCTCAACTCCAAATACAACAAAAATAAGTTAGGGGTTAATGGCCAAGGAGCATAGAGGGTTAGGTAGTGGTGGATGGAAAATTACATACTAAGAGTGTAGGATAATTCATTGTTAAACTGACCTAACAAGATTCTTCATGAAGGCAGGCCACAGTGATATCACATGGGGGTGTTGCAGGACAAGAAACGCAATCAGATATCAAAGTTGATAAGATATTGAAGTTGAGGAATTCTGAGTAAACCAATTTCACAGTATTCTTGCCACAATCTGGTGATGCAAAGACAAGCATGAATATCTGAAAGTTGAGGTCTAGTCTGGAAGAGAATTCAGAAGAACCTGACTAGAATTTGATCAAGGAGAGACTCTTTGTCAATGAGAAGATTTTACTTTCCTGCTCCCTTAAAGTAAGACATAGACATTTGATGTCTTTGGCTAATGAAGTATGAGTGGAACTCATATATCGCTTCAGCCTGGAAATATTTAATTCCTGGTTCTTATCTCTTTAGTGCCTGTTTCCCTACTAAGGCAGCTGAGGAAGAAATCTCATGAAGATATAACAGTAGAAAATATTAAAGTAGCTAGGATTACTAAGTGTGAAGGATAGCTGCTCTGAAGGGTCAGACAAGCCTGCAGTAGATGTTGATTAAGCTGGAAATCAATATTTGTCACAATAAGATTTGTTTAGCAGAATTCTAAACTGGCTTTTAATAACTTTGCTCCCTAGTGTACATGTTCTGTCTAATCATATCTCCTGGAGTGTGAGATGACCCATGACTATGATGGGATAGTCACTCCCTATATAGCAAAGGTGATGGGATAGTTACATTTTTTACATTAGACAGACTTCTCTGTAACAGATTAAATGAGACTTTCCTTCTGGCATTGAAGAAGTAAGCTGCTATATTGTAAGATAGCCACATGCTAGGACCTGAGGGAAACATGTAGGAGTTCAGAGTGACTAACTGACAGCCAGCAAAAAAACTGAGACCTCAGTCCACAACTTCCAGGAACTGAATTCTTTCAATAATTTGAATGAGCTTGAAAGGGAACCTCAAGCTTAAGATGACATCACAGACCCAGTTGACAGTTGGATTTCAACGTGGTGATACCCTGAGCAAAGAAACTAGACATACTGTGCCGGGACCTATGATTCATACAAATTTACTCATAGAAACTGTCAGATAATAAATAGAAACTGTCAGATAATAGGAATTATTTAAGTTGCCAAGTTTATTTTTGTTATACAGCAATAGAAAATTAATATATAAGTCAGTTAGATCCTTGTGTTACTTGTTTTGCACAGCCTAGCCTACTTTGACTGAGGCAGCATCCTAAGCAGATACTTTTATGCACCATGTTATGTGAAGGACATGAAAAAAAGACCCATTCTTATTGGTTAGCCCTACATTTGTAAATAAATGTACACTACTGAATTATAAAGACTATGTGTATTTCCATCCTAATTATTTGCTTTGCATTTTATTGCACTGTAACAATGGGAAAATCACAAAAATAATCTATAAGGAATATGCTAAGTGGAATGATTTTTCATCAGTAAAGCAAAAGAGCATTCTTAAAGTACTAAAGTATATTGCGTATTTTAGCTCTTACGCATTGACACAGAATGGCATCATTGTGTTTTCGCTTTAAGTTACCAGGGCTAGCGCTACTGCATTTTGACTCCCAGGTCTGATCTTAATTTTATGCAATATAAATTCTGTAATAAAGTTATTTTCTAATAAGTAAACACGTAATCTTTCATTCAATGACCAATGACTCTGAAGCGCCAACAACTTGAAATGTTGAGATGAAAAATTGACTGAATTTATAATTTCTACAAATAAAGTACACCAGAATATCATTACAGGGTAGCTTAATTATTATACAAATTTATATAAGTTAGAGGACAATTTGGTCATAATAATGGAAACTGTATCACAGCACTATATAAGAGGTAAAATCTATACTACAAAGTATTATTCCAACATGGCTAGGCTTACACATTAGAGAATGGTCAACTGCTTCATGTTAAGATTAATAGTCTCGCAGAAGTCTTCTCACTCCAATGATGCACCTTGCTCACCTGTCCCAGATGCCTGTATCTACTATTAGAGATGAATTTACTTAGATACATATTCCTTGTCCTTTGCTATTTAGCAACTATCTCTAGGAGTGATATCACGTTAATTTTCATTATACATTTATGTTTTGAGTATAAATGCTCTATCACGCCCTTTCAAGAAAACATTATTTTGACAGGAAAATAGAGATTCTCAATTCCTGAATGAAAGTGCCAAGATGTTGAAGAGACGGGCTGAGAGAAACATCAGATGGAAATAGCCGGGCATAGTGGCTCATGCCTGTAATCCTAGCACTTTGGGAGGCTGAGGTAGGAAGGTCACTTGTCAGCAGTTCAAAACCAGCCTGGCCAACATGGTGAATCCCCCATCTCTACTAAAAATACAAACAAATTAGCCAGGCATGGTGATGGGCACCTGTAATCCCAGGTATTTGAGAGACTGAGGCAGTTGAATCACTTGAACTCAGGAGGCAGAGTTTGCAGTGAGTTGAAATTTTGCCACTGCACTCCAATCTGGGTGACAGAGCGAGAAGGGTCAGAAAAGAGAAGACATGGTTTCCAGGAAAACTGCACTAATTTTATTTTATTTTTCTATGTTTAGCACAATTCCACTGCATTTCAAAATTTTCTTTTTAAGGTTAGCTTAGTAATAAAGCATAGAAATTAGTAGTGGAAATATGTTTCAAAATTGCACAAAGCCAGGGTGGTTAACTAGTTCCCACTGATGAATTTTCAGTAACACTAATCTTCCAGAAATTATATGTAAATGTTTTTCAGATATGCACATTTTTGTGGGAAGATAATCTATAGCTTTCAACAGATTATCAAATAGGTTCATGACAAAAAAATCATAATAACCACTAGCATGTAGAATTATAATATTTCTTTTATAAGCAGCTAAAGGCTGCAACAGCAAAAGTAGCACTCAGCCCATCTGTGAAGCTACCCATGTTACAGAGAGCCCATTGCTTATCTAACACAAGCCAGTATCTTAACCTGTTACTGGCTGCCATTTTCTACTTATGCCATTAGTTGAAAACAAAGGCTGAAAGGAAAGGCAGCTAAAAAAGCTTTTTTTCCATTCTACAAAAGTCTTCACACTGCAAAATAAATGTTTCTCCGATGAAGGATCAGTAACTTGGAAAAATGGTGACTTTCACCAGATAAATATATGCATATAGCTAAAAGAGAAAAGAGAAAATATTTACATACATAAATTACAGAAGGAAGACAAAATGAGATTCAATTTAGTGATTTTATTTTTTAAAAATCCATTACAAAAAAACAATTGTGATATGGAACAATGTCATATTCCACCAAAAATAATGAATGCCAGTTGCATTTTTTAAAATCATGTCTTTAACACATCAGAAGAGCTCATTAAATAAAGAAAAATAAAAATATTTTTAAATAAAAATAATGCATGTGAAAAAATAATTCCAAACATAATAACAAGTTTAAAATACACCCTAGTTGTTCATTTGCATTTTTAGTAAAATTCAAAATTACAGTCACTGAAATAAGACAGAAGACTATTTCCTTATTTTGTAAACTAAATCTGGAGGTTAGTAGTTCAGACTTGGTTAGGAAGCTTCTACATTTCTATCTGATTTTGCTGCCATCTGTGACTTCCATTCCCAAATTATCTAGAGCTATAGCCATGACATTTACATTCTATGCCATAGAAAAGAGGGAACGCCGAAGAAAGCATTTACCTCCCCTCCCTGTTTAAAGACATCTCTCAGAAGTTACATGTTATGGTTCAATTATCTGTCCTCAAAATTCCAGTACCTCACAATGTGACCTCATTTGGAAATAGGATCATCGCAAATGTAATTAGTCAGTAAGAGATTGGTAGGGTCGTCCTTAAACCAATATGCCTGGTGTTTATATAAAAATGGAAAATGTCGACACAAGCAGATATGCAAACAGGGAAAACACAGCCATCTATAAGCCAAGGAAAAAGGCTTGGAACAGATCATTCCCTTGCAGCTTTCAGAATGAACCAACCCTGCTGACGTCTTGACTATGAACTTCTCGCCTCCAGAATTGTAAATCAATAAATTGCTGCTGTTAAAACCATACCATTTGTGGTACTTTGTTAAGGCAGCCCTAAAAGACTAATATATCACACAAAACCTTTTCTTCTTATATCACACAAGCTAGATAATACTCAGTTCCATGGACAAATCCAGCTTCAATAAGGCCAAGAATATAAGTGTTTTTTTCTGAACAACTGTCCAGCTAATGTTTGCCACAAAATGAAAAGTGTCTCAAGCCCTCACCACAGTTCCTCTCCCTCATGTATAAGTACAGTATACTATTACTTTTGTAGACTTCCATATATGTCTTATGTTTTTTGCACATAGTTTGGAAGTATTCCAAGTGATTCAACATGCACTCACCACTCTCACTTTCAACACTATTGATCAAAGCCAACTTCATATGATACAGTGGAGTTAAAACATATCCACTTTCTAGGGTTAGTAGAATTCAATGATCATTTAGCATACAAGGTATTTAGCACAGCCTCTGGAATATATTTTATTTATTTATTTATTTTACTTTAGGTGCATACTATATTTGGCATTTCTCCCCATGTTATCACTCCCCACCCCCCGTTGTCTCTCCCCTACCCCCAATATATGTTAGTAGCTTCTATAAAGCAGGTAAGTTTACATGGCTATACTTTCTTTATAATCTGATTTACATGGCATTTCCTCTCTAAAGCATACGTGTCCTCTTCTGAACCAAATACATCACTTTTGTTTTCTCAATGAACTTGTACATAACCCTATCAATAACACTAAAATGGACTAACACTTAAGGATGGTCGATATGGTTTGGCACTGTGTCCCCACCCAAATCTCATCTTGAATTGTACTCCCCAAATTCCTATGTGTTGTGGGAGAAACCTGGTGGGAGATAATCTGAATTATGGGAGAAGTTTCCCCCATACTGTTCTCATGTTAGTGATTAAGTCTCACAAGATCTGATGGTTTTGTCAGAGGTTTCTGCTTTTGCATCTTCCTCATTTTCGCTTGCTGCTGCCATGTAAGAAGTGCCTTTCATTACCTGCCTTAATTTGGAGGCCTCCCCAGCATGTGGAACTGTAAGTCCTATTAAACCTCTTTTTCTTCCCAGTCCTAGGTATTTCTCTATCTACAGCATGAAAATGAACTAAAGCAACTGTTTAAGTTTATAAAGACTTTATACATGATCTCAACCAAGGCTTATATTCCCAACACCTATGTACATATGAGAGAAACTAACACTCAGATCACTTGTAAGCATAATGAAGCAGATATTTCAATCCAATCCTTTCAATGAAAATTCTATGCCAATTTACTAAATATTATTTACTGTAATTCTCATTGTGATAGGCAGAATTTTGGCCACAATGACCACTACTCCCTGGTTTTACTCTCCTGTATGTGTTAAGTTACATGGCAAAGAGATTTTACAGATATAATTAAGTTTACTAATTAGTTGATCTTGGAATAGGCTGATTGTCCTGGATTAATAGGATAGGTCCACTATAATGACATTAGTTTTCAAAAACAGAAGAGGAAGGCAGACATGGAGGTCAAAGAGATCCCAAGCATGAGAAAGGCTCAACACATCATTGTTGGTTTAAAGATAGAAAGGGCCACTTGAGTAGGAATACAGATATGTTCTAGTAGCAGTGAGTAGCTTCCAGGCAGCCAGCCAGCAAAGAAACAGACACCTCATATCTACAGCCTCAAGGAAATGAATTCTGCCAACAACTTAAAGCAGCTTGAAAGCAGGTCTTTCTCACATCTTCCAGCAATAAGCTTCACCTGGCCTGCCATCTTGACTTTGCCTTGTGAGACACTAAGCAAAAAAACTTGGCTGAGCCCTATCGTGTATGGACTTCTGACTCATGAGAATCTATGAGAAAATTTATGGATGTTGTCTTAAGTTACCAAATTTGTGGCAATTTGTTATGGTAGCAATAAATAACTAATTCTACAGTTTACTTGTCTGTAGTCTGAACTAAATTATGAGCTGCTAAAGAGCTGCTATTCATTTTTAACCAACCCGCCCCAACCAAATCACCCCATACAGCCTATATTCATAGTTGGCTGTAGTAGTAGTCAATAAATTATTACTGTTTATTGAGCATTTTTACGTCAGATATTAAGTTTATCACGTAAGAATACATTTAATTTGCACACCATGAAGTAGGTGGCTTGCTAGTCCCATTTTACAGAGGAGGAAACAGGTTTAAGTATCACAAGCAAAGGCAAACAGCTAGTAAATAGCAGTGTCAGATTTTGAATCCAAGTGTTCTGGTTCCAGAGTCGGTTCAACACTGAGAACCACTGTGCTATATGGTCCATTGAATAAACAGTCAGTGAATGTGAATTAAATTGTTTGTGGACCCTCATGAAAAGTACTTTCTCTTTTAGGAGGAATAATAGATATTTAAAATAAAGGTCTGTTTTGGCAATTGTTTTAGCAGAGTTTCTCAAATTTGCTCCAGTCTCTTTACATAGATATTTGGATTAAGTAGGTTTGGTATGCGGCCAAGGAATCTGCATTTTTCAAGGCCCCAGGTGATTTTTATGATAGGGTCAGGCTGGGAAGCACTGGCATATATCATACAAGTGTTGATTTAGTAAATAATTGAAGACTTTCGTTTTAATAATATTCTAAACAAGTGAACAAAGTAAATAAGTCACATAATAAATTTATTTCTCCATTTAAGTTCCTGTGAAATAGGAGAAAATGTTATAGAAGCTCTGATTTTTAAAGTACTGCTATTTGTAAGAAGGACCACCACAGCCCAATTAATTCAAGTATCAGATTCAGGAATACATTGGAGACTTTAAAACATTTCATATTTTTAAAATGCAGGCCTTTCTGGTCTTTTGAATTGAAAAATAGATCAGGATAAAAGCATAAGCATCTAAACTCAGTTCTCTCTATATTTATTTCAATCTCTATTGGCAATTGACATGACTTGTTATTAAAGTAAAGGGGCCTTTTAAACAGTGCTAAGGTATATTTATGTATGTTTTACACTGAATATTTTATCACAAGCTTTGAATGAATTGTTATATTGTACTGAATTTATCATAACAAGTTATTTATTGCATGTTCTCTTATTCGTGTTGTTATCCTGCTCAGTGAAAAATAATTTATATTTTCATGACATTTACTTGTTGATAGTAGTTTTTATAACCTTGAGTTTTGGTTCTACTATTCATTTTTATCCATGAGGATTTGTGATTTAAAGATTTTACAACAGTCTCCTGAGTTTTATACATAGTGAATCATGATACTGGAAAGCTTTATCTTTTTTTACTATTACGTATGAGGTCAATAGTAAAATGAAACTGTTGTTATTATATTTTAGAATTAAGCATAATCGATAAAATGTTTAGCCAAATCTTAATTTAGTAAGGAATACTGTATACTTAACCATTTGCATAGAAATTGTATTTTCATTGTTTCATATTTATAGGAAGGACAAATACCCAGTATTCAGATAAAAAATTATGATGGATTATGCTTGATAAATTTTGTTTCTATTTATTTGCTTACATATCATTAAAAAATGCAATTGTCTAAATAGAGATAATCCAACTGGAATGCTCTAGCTACTGGGAGAAGTTATATTGATAATTATAGACTGAAAGATATATACCATACTGCAGTGTTTCTGTGGTCAACAAGGAATGATTAAATTATGCCTAGCACATAGTCTGTATTCAATCTATTTTATTTTTATTCTAATTCTATGAATAATATTATATGTATTGTTTATAATAACTATTCACTAAATAGACTTTTAAATTCCTCAAAAATACTTCATTTCTTTACATTGTTGGATAATAATTTATCACACTACATCTTTAGACATTCTTTCACTTTCTTTTTTAAATTAAGACTCAATATCAGTGGCAACTGTCAGATGTTCATTCTGAAAGGTGTAGCAGAGAAGTTGAGGAATCTTGAAGAGCCTTGTCAAGCCTTGATGAGCCTCTTTATTTCTCCAAGATGGGTGCAGAGATTAAGGGAAGGATGCCAATTCAGTAGGTAAGGGAATCTAGTTTTCCCTTCAGACTTTTCCCAAACTGAAAAATGCCATCAATTAGTGCTTCATTTACGTTAAAGGATCTATTGTTATAAAAAGCAGACAAACTTATGAGCTTTAATTTTTACACTTTTTCTTTTTCATTCCTTTATGCTTCTTATCTGGAGTTACTGAGCTGCTGAGGAATGTTTACTATCACATGAGAACTTACAACATAGAACTCTATATTCTGCTACCTCTAGCTGCTCCCTTTTCACTGCCCAGTCTATCAATTTCTGCTACAATACCTTAGCTGTATCTTCAAATATACTATAGTATGAGCTGTAATAAAGCAGTAAACAAAAATTGCTAAATCAGCAAATGTACTTTTAAAAATAAAGCTAAGTAAGTTGGTTGTCCTATTATGACTTGGGAGAGGTACTTTGGATCAAGTTTCTGAGCATTTTCACTGTTCAGTGGAAGGTTTTGTTTATTTATATTCCTGTGAAACTCATAGCTGAAATGTGAAAATTGAAGAATGGAAGTATTAACTATGCTAATTGTGTTTGGGCTATCAGGATAATAAGTCAACCACAAAATCTTAATATTGGAGATTTTATGCCCTTCTGATTTTCTACAGATAGAAAAATATACATTCCATTACTGCTTCCACCACTGACAGCATAAAGCAAAATATAATAATAGGCTATTATTGTCTTCAGAGTATAATATTAAACAATGCTGAAGGTATAACTCATACATAAAACAGTATATTTGTATATTGCACAATAATAGTAATAACCTAAGTCATGAATCAGCAACATTATGTAGGTTTTTACTCTTTTCTTTTTTTGCATTTAAAAAAATTTTTTAAATTGCATTTTAGGTTTTGGGGCACATGTGAAGAACATGCAAGATTGTTGCATAGGTACACACATAGCAGTGTGATTTGTTGCCTTCCTCCCCATCACCTATATCTGTAGGTTTTTACTCTTTCTTCCTTGATTATGGGTTCTTTGACTATGTAACATGATGCTATTATGTTCAATTTTCCATCCTTTCATCTCCAGATTTATACAGTGCATTTTCTCTAACATACTAGGCACCAATGAGTATTTTTTAAATAAATGACAAATCCAGGTTATCCATAACTTTTCCAATAATATATCTATGTAATCAGTAATAGAGCTATTTAGAAAATTATACCTCTCTGAAGACAGGGGACTTGTCTAATTCATCTCTATATTTTTCGTACCTCCTCACATAGTTCATTGAACAAGAATGCAACACTAAAACAATTTTTAATTTAATTCAATAGAATTAAGTGAGTAGAGAAAGGGACTAATGTGACCAAAACCATGCAGTTCGAATTTACACATAGTATTTTAATAGGCTGCTTCTCTAAACATAATTTATGTCAACCCTGGAAAATGTGTGCTATGGATCCTAAAAGGGATGCACCAGAAAAACGTTCATAATTTAAAGTACTGTTTGTAAATCTATATTTGGAAAAACCTGGGGTTATACAGAGTGTCCTCAAGGAGAAAAATAAAGGTGGAAAGTGGGGTTCCTTGACCCCTTCTGAGATGATTGGCTTTTTATAGCTAACCATATTATACTTATAAGTTTTCATTTCTATAATGTGCTCCAGGGGGTTAAAAAATTGAAAACCACTTGTCTAGAGCAATCTATCTTTATTATTGAATAAACAACAAGAATTGAAGCCCTCCCAAAAATAACAGAATAAACAAGATTGCCATTTAAGTGTGAGTGCATAGAAACTCAAAGGGGGGGACTTCTCTTTGATTTGCTTTTCTGGTCTTTTCACTATGGTAAAAATTTCATTTAGCTCTCACCAGACAAATATGGAAAGTAAAAATGTGGATTTTGTATGGATTTTTAAAACAGTCCTAAAAAGTACATCCTATTAAAGTATTGAAACTTTAGGAACCAGAACTATTATACCAAAAATATTCAGTTCAATGAATTTGAGGTCATAATCAGTGCTCTATCATATTAGGAAAATGATATTAAAATTAAAGACTATTTGTTTCCACCAAACAAATAGGTTTTTCTGTTACTTTGAGAATCTCAACGAGTAAGAAGACCAAAATGGCAAATTCTTCTGAAATATGAAAATCAACTTAAAGAAAAAAGTAAACCTTTCTCATATATTTTTGATATGTATTTGTAGTTAATTTCTAATACTTGAAAGTGTTTTTTCTTTCCCATGGATACTGATATATCAGAAAGAAATGAGCACTCTTTGGTAAAGAACATTATTATTGCAAAAGGTATCAAGCTGTGTTCACTGTCAACAAGATCATTACTGGTCACACGTAGCTACTGAGCAATTGAAATATGGCTTGTCCACATTTTTCAATTGCTCAGTAGCTACGTGTGACCAGTTATGACCTTGTTAAGACAGTAGGAACAGAAAACCAAACACTGAATGTTCTCACTCATAGGCGAGTGCTGAACAATGAAAACACATGGGCATAGGGAGGGGAACATCACACACTGGGGTAGGTTGAGGGGTGGGAGGCTAGGGGAGGGTCAGCAGGGTGCGGACAGGCTGCGGAGGGAAAACACTGGGAGAAATGCCTGATGTAGGCGATAGGGGATGGAGACTGGAAACCATCATGACATGTGTGTACCTATGCAACAACCCTGTGGGATGTGCACATGTACCCCAGAGCTTAAAATACAGTCAAAAAAAAAAAAAAAAAAAACCCTGTGGGATGTGCACATGTACCCCAGAGCTTAAAATACAGTCAAAAAAAAAAAAAAAAAAAGAAATACAGCTTTTCCAAATTGACAAGTACTGTAATTCAAAATATACATTGTATTTTGAAAATTTAGCACCAAAATGTAAGCATATGATGGCTCAATTTTGTAGTGATTAAATATTGAAATAATATTTTAGATAATCATGTTAATTGAATAAATCACCAATATTAACTGCACTGATTTTTTCTTAAGTGTGGCTACTAGACAATTTAGTCACATGTACTACTAACACTTTTGGCTCATGTTTTCCTTCTTTTCTCTTTCTTTCTTCTTTTTTTTTTCTCTCTCTCTCCTTCCGTCTTTTCTTTTCTTGTCTTGTCTTGTCTTGTCTTGTCTTGTCTTTCCTTTTCTTTTTTTCTTCAGGCACGAGCTCTCTCTGTAGCCCAGACTGGAGTGCAGTGGTATGATTTTGGCTCACTGTAGCTTCAAACTTCTGGACTCAAGCCATCCTCCCACCTCAGTTTCCCAAGTAGCTGGAACCACCAGCTACTGGGAGTGGTTGTGGGTGCCATCACACTCAGCTACGTTTTAATTATTTTGCAGCAATAAGGTATCCCTATATTGCCCAGGCTGGAATGCAGTGGTTTGATCTTGGCTCACTGCAGTCTCAAACTCCTAGGCTCAAACCATTCTCCTGCCTTGGCCTCCCAAAGTGGTGGGAATATAGGCATGAGCCACCATGCCCAGCCTCACATTACATTTTCACAGGAGAATGAGTGTTGCTCTAAAGGTTCCTTCAAAATAGGGGATAGGTTAAGGGAATAACAAAAGGCACGTGTTTGAGTTGTACTCTCATGTTTCAATCAGGGCAGCTCTGATTTAATTTGTTCCACACAGTTGGCTTCTCCTTAAGAATTTGAAAATACAAGAATGCTAAGGAAATAAAGTCTTAATTGCTTCAAAATTTGTATATTTATGAATACGATAAACTGAATAAAGATTTCTTATAAATCACTTATGGTCTCCTCCTTTTTGTCTGAGGCCTCTGTCTGAGATCTGATTAAATGACCATTCATCCTGATTTGCCTGGAGGAGTTTATAAACATGTTATCTCATTTTAAAAATTAACATTGTCCCCTTTCACTCTTGCAAGTATTACAGTTGGGGCTACGGTTTATATAATCACGCTAGTTCTGACCAACTTTTCACAAGTGTAACCTCAGAGTCCCTAGTATCCTTCCCTCAGAACATGTCTCTTGCCTCCTGCCCAAGGGTTTTCTGTTGATACTGCCATAAATGAGATCAGTGCCTTTGCCCATATTGGAGCAACCTAGAAATATAGAAGAAATAAAGCCCAATGAGTCCACCTTTGAGTAATGGAAGATAGAGCCAGGGAAGAAATTATTTTTTCTGTTTTTTTCCCACATCTTTCCTTTCCTGGGACGGTTTGTAAATAGTATGTATAACATGGAGAATGGAAGTGTAAGTAATCAGCTCCAAGAATCAGTCATTCAGTCACATTTAGCAGTGAATAGCTCAATAACTCATTCTCATATTAGCTCTTTCTCTATCCCTTATTTTCTCTCTCTTGTCCCTCATTCTTGCTTCTTGCAGTAGGAACCCCTAATAAAATAACAGCACAGATGCCCTCTGCAGCAGGTATACTTTCTGCTGAATACAGGCCAAAATAATACCTTAACCTAGAAAGCTTAAATATGTCAGGCTCTGCCAGATTACTTTTCAGGTAAAGATCATAATAATAATATCTTTTATAATATCTTTTCAGGTAAAGATACTTGTACCCCACTGAAAGCTAATCAATATGGAACCTACTGAAAGCTAATCAATATGGAACCAATCTTTAATTTAGGAAAAGGAGATTTGGGAACTCTACTTAAAACATGAATCATCATGTGATCCTATCCTAAATCAAGCCTATTTTTTCATAACTGAGCTTTTGCCTTTAGAATATCATTAAGATGCAGTCATCATCTTGTACCTCATTTCTAGGAACCAGCTATGTTGTCACGTTCCTTTCACCTATGCTCCAGATTACCCATTAGGACAAATGTTTATACCAGCTATATTGTATTCTGGGTGCAGATCAATTTTTAGGACCTGTCATTTTTCTCCTGAAATTTTCAGCTCATCTCATTTCAATCTCTGTCATAAGAAATAGCAAATAAACAGGACCAAGGCTACAAATGAGAAAAATCAAGGCATGATCACAACTAAAATCCATTCTACTGAGTCCAAGCTCATTGCTCTAGCTACTTAAAATAGCTAGGAAATACCACACATACAAATGCAGAACTAAATTTTCAGTAAATCATGTAGTGTGAAGCTACTGAGAGTATCAAAACACAAAATGTATATATCTAAAGAAATTTAAAAGAAAAAAATCGATTAGTAAGTCATTTGACAGTGAATGGAAAAATAAACAGTAGCCTCCATTGTTAAACGTGTTCTTTCAGCCAAGAAATGCTAAAGTTTAAAGGTTTTTGACATAAAATGCTTTCAGATCAAGGAGTTATTCAACTTTAGTGCACATAATACACATTTGCAGGTTCTGATAAAATGCAGATTTTTCAAATTTCATTCAACAAAGATCCAGATTCCATAGGTCTTGGATAAGGCCCAGAAATCTGTAGTAACACTGAATGCAAAAATATCAACTCTGACCCAAAAATATCTATAAAACTACACATGGGTTTAAGGGGAATATAATTAAAATAATACCAAAAGCAGGCTGAAACTTAGCCCAATTTTAGAATTTGGAAGTACATTTCACAAACAATGAAGCCTGTGGAACTGAATTAAGAATGTGATTAATAGCGCATATATACTTTGACATTTGAAACAGAACAAATCTATCAGGTGGAAAGAAGGTAGAAAATATGTTACGACTTCTCTCAGAGTTTATACAAAGCAGAAAACTTGGCAGCACTTTTTCTACTACTGATATCATAGAGACAGTGATTTTTTTTGAAAAGCCATGATTAGTGTACTCCCCATACCCACCATCAATATATACCCCAACTATACCTGTTTGGAGATTTTGACTCCCCAAAATGACCAGGTAAGAAATATGATGAAGTTGTCTCTGGTGAGATTTTTTATGTGTAGGAGTCAGGATAATTTAGGAAGGAAGTGTATTTCCATAATAAAAGCCTGCAGATCAGGGCCCAGGTGGAAAGACCACAGAATGTCTTTAAGATACGGTCATCCTCTTGTAGCTAATTTCATTGGTTTGGGACAGTAATTCCTAAACTTTAGTGTACATTAGAATCACTTATGGTATAAGCGCATAGCCAAATCTGGTAGAGACAAAAAAAAAAAATTAAGGCCAATATCCCTGATTAACATCAATGCAAATATCCAAAAAATACTGGCAAACTAAATCCAGCAGCAAATCAAAAAGCTTATCAAGCACAATCAAGCTGGCTTCATCACTGGGATGCAAGGTTGGCTCAACATATGCAAATTAATTAATGTGATTCATCACATAAGCAGAACCAAAAACAAAAACCACATGATTAACTCAATAGATGCAGAAAAGACCTTCAAAAAAATTCAACATTCCTTCATGTTGTAAGCTCTTCATAAATTAGGTATTGAAGGAACACAACTCAAAATAATAGGAGTCATCAATGGCAAACCCACAGCCAATATACTGAATGGGCAAAAGCAGGAAGCATTCCCCTTCAAAATTGGCACAAGACAAATATACCCTCTCCCACCACTCCTTTTAATTATATTATTGGAACTTCTGGCCAGAGAAATCAGTCAAGGGAAAGAAATAAAGGGTGTTCAAATAAGAAAATAGGAGGTAAAATTACCTCTGTTTGCAGATGACATGATCCTATATTTAAAAAACTCCATTGCCTCAGCCCCAAAGCTTTTTAAGCTAATAAGCAACTTGAGAAAAGTCTCAGGATACAAAATCAATATGCAAAAATTGCTAGCATTTGTATACACCAACAACAGGCAAGCAGAGAGCCAAATCATGAATGCACTCCCATTCACAATTGCTACAAAAAGAATAAGATACCTAGGAATACAGCTAACAAAGGACATGAAGGACCTCTTCAAGGAGAACTATAAACCACTGTTCAAAGAAATCAGAGAGGACACAAACAAATGGAAAAACATTCCATGCTTATGGATAGGAAGAGTTACTATCGCAAATACCAATAATGCCCAAAGTAATGTGTAGATTCAATGCTATTCCCATTAAACTACCATTAACATTTTTCACAGAATTAGAAAAAAAAGCTAATTTGGAATTCATATAGAACCAAAAAAGAGGCTGAATAGCCAAGACAATCCTAAGCAGAAAGAACAAAGCTGGAGATATCATGTATCCAACTTCAAACTATACTACTATGTTCCTACTTTTGAGTCATGCCAGCTTCAAACTTTCCTTCTGCAGCTTCCCCACCTCTTTCAGCCTTCATAGAATTAAAAAGAGTTAGAGCCTTGCTCTGGATTTGGGAATTTTGTGGCTGGTTTGATCTTCTATCCAGACCACAAAAACTCTCTCCACATCAACAATAAGGCTGTTTTGGTTTTTTTGTCATTAATGTGTTAACTGGAATAGCACATTTATTTTCCTTCAAGAATATTTTCTTTGCATTCACAACTTCACTATGCATTTAACATTGGAGGAATGACTTTCAGCCTCTCTCAGCCTTTGACATGCCTTCCTCACTACGCTTAATCATTTCCAGCTTTTGATTCAAAGTGAGAGATTCATAACTTTCTCTTACTTGAACCCACAGAGTCCACTGTGAGTTTATTAAATGACTTAATTCCAATAGTGCAGTGTCTCAAGAAATAAGGAAGCCCAGAGAGAGAGAGAGAGAGAGAGAGAGAGAGAGAGAGAAGAGAGAGAGAGAGAGATGAGAGAATGACCAGTGAGAACAATGAAAACACACAAAATTCATCAATTAAGTTCACTGTGTCAAATGGTTAGTATTCATAGTTTCCCAAAAAACTTACAATAGTAATATCAAGGATCACTGATCACTGATCACCATAACAGATATAATAATTTTAAAAAGTTTGACATATTAAAAGAATTACCAAAATGTGACACACAGAGACAAATTGAGCATATGCTATTTAAAAAATGGCATTGACAGCTTTGCTGGACAGAGGATTGCCACAAATCCTCAATTTGAAAAAAAATGCAATATCTATAAAATGCAAGAAAGTGAAGCACAGTAAAATGAGGTATGCCTGAATAACAAAGAAATAGAAAAAGACTACAAATATGCAATAGTAAAATGACAAAATTTATCTAAGTAAGTCTAAGGATGGCTTAAGAGTAAGCAATACATTAATATACTACCTAGAAGTCTCATACCAAGCCATATGGTGACTTGAATATATGCTGAGAAGACAATTCAATACAATTTGTCATGTGTTTTAGATTTAATTATGTTCTTAGTAAAGTATAAATACAGGGATATAGTCTTACTATGACCATTTTTATTTCTAACTCCAAATCCAGTGCTCTTTCCAGTGGCTATCATTATTTTTGGACAACACTATGATACTATCAAAAAAGTAGCAGAGTGTTGCACAGAATAAATAATATATAATGAAAATATAAAATACTTTCCTGGTGACTGTGGTTGATTTTCAAGTATCCATTCTAACTCTACTGTGTGGCTACAGCAGTTCAGATGGTGACTGAACTGCTGTAGCCATACAGTAATTATGAAGCCAAGTTCAATACCAGAAAGATTGGTCTTTGAGTTACTGTTGCACCATGGCTGGATTCTGCCTGCCCTGGCTCTAGTTTTTCATTTATGTAAGATAAAAATTAACCTAATTATTTAAGCCAGCTTGAGCTTAATTTTTTTATTTCTTGTTTCTTAATTGACACATGTATGATAAACTAAATACCAAAACTATACTTAATAATGAAACAAGACATATTGCCATGTATGTACCTATGCAACAATCTTGCATGTTCTTCACATGTACCCCAAAACCTAAAACGCAATAAAATATATATTAAAAAAATAATGAAACAAGAAATACATTCTCATTAAAACAAGCTTTTCTGTATACTAGCAATAGAGATGTCCTCTATCACTACTATTATTTGACATGATTTTAGGAAGTTCTACCTAAAAATTAAAAGACAACTTTTGAAAATTAGGTAACAAGTACATAATTTTTTATGGAGGAAAAATTGTATTAATTGAAAACCCAACAAGATAATTAATAAATCTGAAACTGCAATCGCTCTAACATGGGGCCAGGAAATAAATGGTAAATTTATAAAAATTGTTACAATTGATGCATCCCAATAATAATCAATTTCAAGCCATAAAAGAGAAAAAGTTCCATTAATAATTATGAAATATTTAAATTTATTTTAAAAACCCTACTATGAACGTGTGCAAGTATATAAAAAGCAAACATAAAAACATGTATAGAATGTTAAAGAAGAGTTTTAATAGCCCTTTTTCCACAATTTCTGTATAGAAATACTTTCTTAATAGTTGATTAAGTGCAAGAACTTTATTAGAGAAAAATGATGGAAATTGGAGCTTTAGGTATGATGAATAAACAGATTACAAGCTCAAGTTTCTGTATGGCATATTCTATATTAGTCTGTTTTTTATTTAGGCTCCTATTTTTTTTCTTTATTTCTTCAAAAAAATGGAAAAAATGGGAGACATGTGCAGAACGTGCATGTTTGTTACATAGGTATACGTGTGCCATGATGGTTTGCTGCACCTATTGACTTATCCTCTAAGTTCCCTCTTTTCACCCCCCACCCCCTAACAGGCCCTGGTTTGTGCTGTTTCCCTTTCTGTGTCCATGTGTTCTCAATGTTCAACTCCCACTTAGGAGTGAGAACATGTGATGTTTTGTTTTTTGTTTCTGTGTTAGTTCACAAAAATCACAAGCATTCATTTATACCAACAATAGGCAAGCAGAGAGCCAAATCATGAATTAACTCCCATTTACAATCACTACAAAGAAATAAAATCCCTAGGAATACAGCTAACAAGGGATGTGAATGTCCCCTTCTAGGAGAACCACAAACCACTGCTCAAAGAAATAAGAGAGGACACAAACAAATAGAACAACATTTCATCCTCATGGATAGGAAGAATCAATATCATGAAAATGGCCATATTACCCAAAGTAATTTATAGATTCAGTGATATTCCCACCAAACTACCATTGAGATTGTTCACTGAATTAGAAAAACAATTTTAAATTTCATATGAAATCAAAGAAGATCCTGTATAGCCAAGACAATTCTAAGCAAAAAGAACAAAGCTGGAGGCATCATGCTACCAGACTTCAAACTATACTATGTTCCTATTTTCAAGTCATGCTCTATGAGCTAACACAATGAATCAGCCCCAAGGCTACTTCTGTGTTTAATGCTACTGCACCTTCCCTAAAAAGGCCAAACTGAAACACGGATGAGTTCCAGGGGATAGGAGTCATTTTCTAAGACACTTGGTACCTCTCTGTCTAGAAAAAGGAGTCATCAGCAGGTATCATTTTTTGCAACTCATTACATCCCTGGGAGATACGTAGGGAAAAAGAACCACAGCACCAGAACAAGTTTAATCATTATACTATATTAATTACTATCATTCTACCTTCCTGAGCCTTGGGTCTGTTTTCTATTTTGGCTGCAGATATTGTTACAGCTAGTAAATATTTTGTGTATAAAAAGGCCACCGCGAATAAAACATGAACATTCCAATCTTGGACATACATTGATGCAATATTTTGTGTTTGTGCAGTTAGTCACAGAAGCAGTACCACAACCCGGTGACTGGAAAACTCTTCTTCTAAAGAGGACTGACAAATCCTAGATAATAAAATAAAATAGTCCTTTTTAACTGATTGTAAGGACCTATCACACCTCTCAGAATCTAGACTCCAGTGTACACACATGAGCTTCCTCAATTACATGCAATAACAGAAGATATAAATGTCATTCCTAGACACACACGTTGTGATATGAGTGCCAGTGAAAGCAGTAGAACTACTGGCAGAACCAAAAGTATAAGAAAGTGTATTGCTTGGAGAGAAGCCAATAGCCAATATCTTGGCAGCAGTTATGGAGAATTGTAGCCTCAAGGAGCTATATCTGAATTATGACCATACTGGCAAGCTGTAAGAGATAACAGGGCTTATCTCAAACATGAAGATAAATGTGTCCCTTCCAGGAGGCTGATGTGGGAATTTAGTAATGGTCACTTATAAAGATATCTGTGTCCCATAAAATACAGATCTTTGGCATTCAGACCAGTGGAAGCAGAAGGAAAGCGAATGATGAAAGGCCCACAGAGAAAGACCTGAGCAACATATTCTGGAGTACATGGATGCAAACTCTCATCCGTAAGTGGTTTAGGGCAATGGGGTTTGGAGTGATAAAGACTGAGCTGTGACTCACAAAAATTCATATGTTCAAGCACTAACCTCCAATGTTACTGTATTTGAAAAAAGGGGAGGTAATTAAAGTTAAATAAGATCATACCTGTGAAATTCTGATGTGCATTTAAGAAGAGACACCAGAATGTACTCTCTCTTACTCTCTCATTCTCTCACTCTGTCTGCTTTAAAAAAAAAAAAAACTATAAGTTCTGGGGTACATGTGCAGATCTTGCAGGACTGTTATATAGGTATACACATGATATGGTGGTTTGCTGCCTCCACCTCCCCATCAACTACATTAGGTATTTCTCCTAATGTTATTCTTCCAGAATTCCCAAAACCCTGCTATCCCTCCCCTAGCTCTCCCACCTCCCAACAGGTCCCGGTGTGTGATGGTCCCCTCCCTGTCTATGTGTTCTTATTGTTCAACACCAACTTATGAGTGAGAACATGTGGTGTTTGGTTTTCTGTTCTTCTGCCAGTTTGCTGAGAATGATGCTTTGCAGCTTCATCCATGTCCCTGCAAAGGACATGAACTCATCCTTTTATGGCTGCATAGTATTCCATGGTAGACATGTGCCACATTTTCTTTATCCAGTCTATCATTGATGGGCATTTGGGTTGGTTCCAAGTCTTTGCTATTGTAAACAGTGCCGCAATGAACATACATGTGCATGTGTCATTATAATAGAATGATTTATAAACCTTTGGGTATATACCCAGTAATGAGATTTCAGGGTCAAATGGTGTTTCTATTTCTAGATCCTTGAGGAATTGACACACTGTCTACCACAATGGTTGAACTAATTTACACTCCCACCAACAGTGTAAAAATGTTCCTATTTCTCCATAACCTCTCCAGCGTCTGCTGTCTCCAGATTTTTAATGATCACCATTCTAACCAGTGTGAGATGGGATCTCAATGTGGTTTGATTTGCATTTCGCTAATGGTCAGTGATGATGAGCATTTTTTCCATGTTTGTTGGCTGCATAAATGTCTTATTTTGAAAAGTGTCTGTTCATATCCCTTGCCCACTTTTTGACGTTTCTTTTTTGTTTTGTTTTGTTTTTTTTTCTTGTAAATTTGTTTAAGTTTTTTCTGGATTCTGGATATTAGCCCTTTGTGAGATGGGTAGAATGCAAAAATGTTTTCCCATTCTGTTATTTGCCGGTGCATTCTAATCATAGTTTCTTTTGCTGTGCAGAAGCTCTGAAGTTTACTCAGATCCCATGTGTCTATTTTGGCTTTTGTTGCCAATGCTGTTGGTGTTTTAGTCATGAATTCCTTGCCCATGCCTATGTCCTGAATGGTATTGCCTAGGTTTTCCTCTAGGGTTTTTATGGTATTAGATCTTATATTTAAATATTTAATCCATCCGGAGTTAATTTTTGTATAAGGTGTAAGGAATGGATCCAGTTTCAGCTTTCAGCATATGGCTAGCCAGTTTTCCTAACACCATTTATTAAATAGGGAATCCTTTCCCCATTGCTTGTTTTTGTCAAGTTTGTCAAAGATCAGATGGCTGTAGATGTGTGGTGTTACTTCTGAGGCCTCTGTTCTGTTCCATTGTTCTATGTCTCTGTTTTGGTACCAGTACCATGCTGTTTTGATTACTGTAGCCTTGTAGTGTAGTTTGAAGTCAGATAGCATGATGCCTCCAGCATTTTTGTTTGTTTGTTTTGTTTTATTTTGTTTTGTTTTGTTTGCTTAGGATTGTCAGAGCTCTGTGGGCTCTTTTTTTTGTTCCATATGAAGTTTAAGGTGGTTTTTTCCAGTACTGTGAAGAAGTTCAATGGTAGCTTGATGAGAATAGTATTTGATCTATAAATTACTTTGGGCCGGTTGGCTATTTTCACAATACTGATTATTCCTAACCATGATCATGGAATGTTCCATCTGTTGGTATCCTCTCAGATTTCTTTGAGAAGTGGTTTGTAATTCTCCTTGAAGAGATTCTTCATGTCCGTTGTTAGTTGTATTCCTGGATATTTTATTTTCTTTGTAACAATTATGAATGGGAGTTTGGTCATGATTTGGCTGTCTGTTATTGGTGTATAGGAATGCTTTTGACTTTTACACATTGATTTTGTATCCTGAGACTTTGCTGAAGTTGCTTATCATCTTAAGGAGATTTTGGGCTGAGACAATGTGGTCTTCTAAGCATACAATCATGTCGTCTGTAAATAGAAACAATTTGACTTCCTCTTTTGCTAGTTGAATACACCTTATTTCTTTTCCTTGCCTGATTGCTCTGGCCAGAACTTCCAATACTATGTTGAATAGGAATGTTGAGAGAGGGCATCCTTATCTAGTGCCAGTTTTTAAAGGAAATGCTTCTAGTTTTTGTCCATTCAGTATGATATTGGCTGTGGGTTTGTTATAAATAGCTTTTGTCATTTTGAGATACACTCCATTGATACCTAGTTTATTGAGAGTTTTTAGAATAAAGGGCAGTTGGATTTTGTCTAAGGCCTTCTCTGCATCTATTGAGATAATCATGTGGTTTTCGTGTTTGGTTCTGTTTATGTGATGGATTACGTTTATAGATTTGTGTATGTTGACTCAGCCTTGTATCCCAGGGATGAAGCTGACTTGATCATGATGGATAAACTTTTTGATGTGCTGTTGGATTTGGTTTACCAGTATTTTACTTAAGATTTCTGCATCAATGTTCATCATGGATATTGGCCTGAAATTTTCTTTTTTAGTTGTGTCTCTGCCAGGTTTTGGTATCAGGATGATACTGGTCTCATAAAACGAGTTAGGCAGGATTCCCTCTTTTTGTACTGTTTGGAATAGTTTCAGAAGGATTGGTACCAGATCTTCTTTGTACCTCTGGTAGAATTCAGTTGTGAACCTGTCTGGTCCTGGTTCACAACCGAATTTTGGTTGGTAGGCTATTAATTGCTGCCTCAACTTCAGACCTTGTTATTGATCTATTCAGGGATTAACAGATCAATGAAACAGAAAATTAACAAGGATATCCAGGACTTGGACTCAGATCTGGACCAACTGGCCTAATAGACATCTACAGAGCTCTCCACCCCAAATCCACAGAATGTACATTCTTCTCAGCACCACATCACAGTTACTCTAAAATTGACCACATAATTTAAGCAAATCACTACTCAGCAAATGCAAAATAACAGAAACCATAACAAACAGTCTCTCAGACCACAGTGCAATCAAATTAGAACTCAGTATTAAGAAACTCACTTGAAACTGTACAACTACATCAAAACTGAACATCCTGCTCCTGAATGACTACTGGATAAATAATGAAATAATGGCAGAAATAAAGATGTTCTTCAAAAACAATGAGAATGAAGATACAATGTACCAGAATCTCTGGGACACATTTAAAGCAGTTTCTAGAGGGAAATGTATAGCACTAAATGTCCACATGAGAAGCAAGGAAAAATCTAAAATTGATACCCTAATATCACAATTAAAAGAATTAAAGGAGCAAGATCCAACAAATTCAAAAGCTAGCAGAAGACAAGAAATAACTAAAATTGAGCAGAACTGAAGGAGCTATAGATACAAAAAAAAAAAAATCCTTCAAAAGTCAATGAATCCAGGAGCTGGTTTTTTGAAAAGATCAACAAAATAGATAGACCGCTAGCCATACTAATAAAAAAGAAAAGAGAAAAGAATCAAATAAATGCAATAGAAAATGATAAAGGGAATATCACCACCAACTCCACAGAAATACAAACTACAATCAGAGATTACCACAAACACCTCTATACACATAAACCAGTAAATCTGGAAGAAATGGATAAATTCCTGGACACTTGCACCCTCCCAAGACTAAACCAGGAAGAAGTTGAATCTCTGTCTTTCTTTGTCTTTCTCTCTGCCATCTGAAGACATAACAAGAAGGTGGTGATTTACAAGCCAGGAAAAGAGCCCTCACCAGAAACTGAATTGTCTGGCATCTTGATCTTAGATTAGCAACTACATTTCTTCTGTTGTTGAAGCTACCCAGGCTGTTGTGTTTTGTTACAACAGCCCTAACAGCCTAACACAGAAAGGATGGAATGTATGTAGAATGGTTAGGACTACCAGTTCTTGTGAAATTGAGATACATAAAAAATTCAGATTTCTAACACAGTTAATGTTAAATGGATAGAACACAGTTAATACAAGCACAAGACTCTGAGATTTGGGGTGGAATGTTTTGCCTGGGAAAAAATGTGTATGTTTCTATACTGGGGAATAATTTATTTTAGAATCACTATTTAACACTGAAAGCACATTTTACAGGTACTATTAGTAACTTCTCACATAGAGCCAGAAGATCAGATATTAATGAAGATAGGCAAGGCAAACTTATTTCTGACCTCAAACTGTTAGTGAAGTTGCATTTTTGTAGACAAAGTCCCATGTGGGGATCAAGGTTCTGGCAGAAGAGAACATTTTTGACTAGTGCTTCTTGTTAGTGAAACTGTGTTTCTTAAAAAATGTATATCATGGTGAATGGTCCTGGAAAGGCAAAACCTTGTTAAGCATCAGCAGAGGGATAGCACAGGGTTAATAGGGGCCTTGGGACCTCTATAGGATGACAAAAATACAGAGAGAAGAGCAGAGAATTGGAAAATGGGAATTCATGGCCATGGACTTTTTTTCCTTTTACAAATATCAGGCACTCTTATAGTAAGACAGTAATGTAGTATATACACTCTTTGAAAAAAAGTAAAGTTTACTTGTGGGTTTTTAAACCTTGAATATTAGAATCTAGTTCCGTGCTCTCCATAGATACATTGGTATATACATTGGAGCTTAGAAAAAATAGGCTTCATGAGATATTTATTATTTTACATCAGCTTTGGGAGTAGGGTAAATTGAAGCTAATTCTAGCATCAATCTTCAAAAAATGAGCACAGATAAGGAAAGGGATCCAAATATCGACAGTAATTTTCTGTAGGCATTGGGATTATGAGTGGCAGCACAGTGGTGTGAAGTGTAGGCTCTCAAGCTAGTCTGCTTGTTTTGAATCTTGACTTTCACACTTACCAGTGTGAAATGTTAGGAAAAATACTTAAGTTTACTATGCTGTATTTCTTTATTTGTAAAAAGAAAATAACATTGTATAACTCTGGTTTCCATGAGCATTAAAAAAAACGATATATGAAAGACAATTAGTAGAATATTTAAGCCATTGTAAGTGCCCAACCACTGTTAGTTCTTATTTTCTTCAAACATTTTTCAATTTTCTACAATAAGCATATGTTATTTTACTATCAGAAGAATGTTATATTACAAAGATATAACTTTGTAAATTTACTGAAATCTTTGTTATATATATTCTTTCATTTTGTGGATTTTGTAATTTGGGTTTGGATAAGGTTTGAGACAAAAACATGTTATTAGCCATTTAGTGGAAATCCAGTGAAGCCAATCTGCATTCTGGGCAAAGAATGTGAACACAATCTTTGCATTGTAGTGTCCACAGCTTTTACATTCTATTTCTGACAGTGACCAACTGTGAGACCTTGTACAAGTTATTTAACCCCCTGTGCAAAATGAGGATAATAATACCATGCTTGTTTGGTTGTGGCGGTGAACACGTTAGATAAATATGAAAGGCTCCTGTACAAGGCTGACACAAACAGGCAATCAATCCATATTAATTGCTAAGATGTCCCACTCACCTTTAGCAGTTTAGACCAGGTATTCTGGTGTGTACTACCTTCCAGTACCATTGCTATTAAATATAGGAATACAATACAGACTACTAGATGCATATTTTTGTCATTGTTTTCATATAGACAATTTACAGACATACTAAGTTTTTGTGTCCAAAACACAATTGTATCAACATTTTTTTGCAATAAATATGTGAAAAACTATAAGATACAACTTTAATGTCAGGAAGTACCTCTAAGGGACACATAGTCCTTAATTAAAATTATGTCTAATGTGAAATTCCATTATTTGTGTAATTTGATCAGCCTAAAGGTGTGAGTCAGGAAGATCTTTCAACATCGACATCTCCATACAGGTGACATATAATCATTTGTGGTGTGTAGTGGTAGACTGTTTTGCCTAAAACACTTGGGTACTGCCACTATGGTGGCATTATTCACATTGCATAAGTACTCTATAAAGAATCCCCAAAGAGAGTTATGATTATTGTAAAATGTGAACACACAGCCATTGATGAAATTATAGAATGTCTTGAGATTTACAATAATAGAATGGACTTATTTTATCAATTTCTATTTACTTCTCTTTTGTGTATGGCATTAACCTTGACTAGCTAGCAATATGTACTACAATGTCATCTTGTATTTTGTTGATAGACACATGTCTAAAAGCATAAGGTGAAATATAAATTCCAAACACCAGAGGTTTATGTTCTGTATAGTATACTAACACAAGCTCAGAAGTCAATAACTGTTGATTAGTCCCCCCAAAAAAACCTAACACTAGAAATTCAGTACCATAGAATATCAGGCAACAACACTCCTACAACCCAAGTAGGCTGTAGCTCAATAAAAGCTGAATTTAATGAAATAAAATTGATATATTGAATAGTGATAGCACTTTCTTGAAGTCTCTCTATTTTTGAAGACAGCTTAAAGATCCATTTTTTTGGACTAGGTACTTTATAAATTTTGTTAAGTGAACATGAGTAGCACTGATTCAATATACTAAAGTTATTCAAATTATCAGTATTCCCCTATTTTCCCCAAAACCTAAATTACTGATATCTGGTGATTAAAGACAGGAATTTTTGATGTCAGAGAGACCTTTGTTTGAATTGTACTTCCGCCAATTTATTGTGACATTTAACAAATAATCTTCTTGAGCCTCAATTTTTTCATGTTATTAATAAATAGTAATAATCCTTAGGTTTATTTTAAGGTTTGAATTCACGTTACCTTCTACAATTCACTGGTCTATATATTCTACTATTCTGAATCCAGAACTCCTATAAAATAGCTATTGTCCAAGATTCAAGAACATACATTGGGGAGACAGTCTCTTCAATAAACGGTGTTGGGGAAACTGGGTATCCATATGCAAAAGTATGAAACAGCATCCCTATCTCTCTCCATATAAAAGTCAAATCAAAATGGATTAAAGACCTAAATCTAAAACCTCAAGCTATAAAACTCCCAAAATAAAACATTGGGGAAACTTTCCAGGATATTTGTGGGCAAAGATTTCTTAACACCCTACAAGGACTGGCAACCAAAGCAAAAGTGGACAAATGGAATCATATCAAGGTAAAAAGCTATTTTATAGCAAATTAAAAAATTAACAAAGTGAAGAGACAACACACAGAATGGGAGAAAATATTTGCAAACTACCTATCTGGCAAGGGATTAATAACCAGAATATATGAGGAGCTAAAATAACTCTATAGGAAAAAATCTATTAATATGATTTAAATGGGCAAAATATCAGAATAGAAATTTCACAGAAGAAGACGTACAAATGGAAAACACGTATAGAAAAAGTTGCGCAACATCACTGACCATTAGATAAATGGATATAAATAGTACAATGATACATCATCTCACCCCAGTTAGAATGGCATTTTTCCAAAATTCAGGTAATAACAAATACTGGCAGGGATGTGGAGAAAAGGGAATTCTTGCACACAGTTGGTGGGAATGTAAATTAGTACAGCCACCATAAAGAACTGTTTATAGGTTCCTCAAGAAATGAAAAATAGATCTGACATTGATTCAGCAAGCCAACTCTTAGGTATACCCTCAAAAGAAAGGAAATCATTTTCTCAAAAAGATATCTGCACTCCCGTGTTTATCACTACTTACAACAGCTGAGATTTGGAAGCACCCTAGGTGTCTATCAATAGACACGTGTATAAAGAAAATACAAGTATACACAATGAAGTACGATTCAGCCATAAAAAGAATGAGATCCTGTCATTTGCAACAATATTTACGGAACTGTGCTTCATTATATTAAGTGAAATAAATCAGGCACAGAAAGACAAACTTTGTATGTTCTCATTTATTTGTGGGAGCTAAAGATTAAAATATTTGAAGTTATGGAAATAAAGAGTAGAAAAGTGGTTACCAGAGGCTGAGAAGAGTAGTTGGGGGCTTTGGAGGAAATGGATATGGTTAACAGGTACAAAATAAATAGAAAAAATGAATAAAACCTAGTATTTGCTAGCCCAACAGAATGACTATAGTAAAAAAATAATTTAATTGTATTTAAAATAACTACAGGAGTGTATTAGGTTTTTATAGAGGGACAGAAATAATAGGATAGATCTATATATATGAAGGGGAATTTATTAAGGAGGATTAACTCACACAGTCACAAGGTGAGGTCCCACAATAGGCCATCTGCAAGCTGAGGAGCGAGGAAGCCAGTCTGAGTCCCAAAACCTCAAAAGCAGGAAAGCTGACAGTTGCAGCCTTCAGCATGTGGTCGAAGGTCCAATAGTCACAGAGCTGAAGAACTTGGAGCTCAGTGTTTGAGGGCAGAAAGCATCCAACATGGGAGAAAGATGTAGGCCAGGAGACTAAGCCAGTCTAGCCTTTTCGGATGATTAGGCTGTGCCCATCCAGACTAAGGGTGTGTCTGCCTTTTCTAGTCCACTGACTCAAATGTTAATCTTCTTTGGCAACATCCTCACAGATACATCTAGGAACAATACTCTGCATCCTTCAATCCAATCAAGTTGATATATAATATTAACCATCGCAAAGAGTATAATTTGATTGTTTGTAACACAAATAATAAGTGCTTGGGGTGGTGGATACTCCATTTGCTCTGTTGTGATTATTACACATTGCATGCCTGTATGAAAATATCTCATGTAACTCATAAATATATACACCTACAATGTGCCCACAAAAATAAATAAAAAACCTATTGTCAAGGTTATTAATGATCTCCATATTGCCTTCTCAGCAACATTCAGCACAACTGAGTGTCTTCCTGAAGCATTCTCCTGTCTTTACTTCTGAGACACCGCATTTACCTGTATACAATTTCATGATACATCTCAGCCACCTCTGAGAGCTCACCTTTCTCTGTGAGATACTGAATCCCTGGGTTCGAGATTGACTGAAGGCTCAACCTTGAGATCCTACTTTTTCCTTCTCCCTTCTCTTGTTTTGTCATCAGTAATTCAATTCTAGTATCATAGCCTTAAATGCCATTAATATTTTGATAATTCTTAAATACTTACTGAAAGCCCAGACCTATATTCTGAGTCCAGATTTGTACGTTATAGCTTCCTTGACATCACATTTCATAGGCATCATAAAGTTAATATGTAAAAAAATGAGCATTTGATTTTCAACTAAAAACAACAAAACACTTGTTGCTTACTCAGCTGTCCTCAGTTTACTAACTGCGCCACTGCAAACCCAGTTTTTCAGATTGAAAGCCTACAATTTATAATTGATTACTTGCTTTCCCCCATTTCCCAAAGCCATGTATCACCAAATCCTATGGATTTATCTCCATTACTACCATCATAATCCAATCCTACATCTCTTGTCACCTGGGACTGATTCAATGCCTCCTAATAGGCTCCCTTAATGCCATCGTTTACTCTAACTATCCATTCTCCCTAGAGTAGATAGAAGAAATTTTTTATAATGCAAATCAGATCATGAATTGCCCCTGCTTAGAATACTCAAGGGAGTTTTGTTGCTCTTAGGATAAAATCCATATTCCTTATGTTGGCGTTTAGGGTTTCAAAATGATCTATTTCCTGGCTACCTCTTTATCCTCATCTCATGTCATTTTCCTCCTTTTTCACTGAACTTCAGCCAAACAGGCCTCCTTTTCTGCTCTAACATCTGAAATTCTTTTCTAACCTATTTCTGGAAGGGTTTGACCCCAGATCCTTTCATAGCTGGCTCCTTTTCATTGCAGTCCAAATGTCATCTCCTCAGAGGTCTTTCTGAACTCTTCCTCTCTAGTTATAATATCTCATTGCACTGTTTATGTCTATTAGAGTACCTAATGTAATGTAGTTGTCATTCATTTATGTGTTTGTTATCTCTTTGCTCTAGTAAAATATAAGCTAATATAAACTCTATGTAAAAAAAGGATATTGTTTCTTTTATTTATTGCAATATCACAAGAGGCCTAGCAAATTTTTGCGTTTTAGGAGTGCTCTATACTATTTATGGAATGAATAAAGAATAGATACAAGCACTTAGAACAATCATTATGCTCAATAACTTGTAGCTATAAGCATTACTAAATGAAGAACATGAAGAAGGAGAAGAAAAGAGGAAGAGGAGAAGAAAAGAGGGAAAAGTAAAATAGGAGAAGGTTGGAAGAAGAGGGTGAAGACCTTCCTAAGTCTTCCTGTAAATTTTTACGTTGTTGATCCAGTGATCAGGATACCATGCATAGAATTCTAAAATAACTATTTTCATTAAGCTATGGAAAATTATTGAGAATAAATCTGGAACTGACAGATAATAGCAAATAGGTACATCATACTGAGAGGGACATTTGGATTCATTTGTATCATAATTTCTCATTTTTTTAACAGGGCACTGACATTTTTCCATCCAATATTGCATAATCAGTAAGCTTTCATGTAAGGTCTTATTTTGATTCTTCAAACACTTCAATTTTTTTACTCTTTTGAAGAAAATGTTATATCTTTTGTTTAAAAGATAAATTCAGGTGCAATGATGTTAACTCTGCCTTATAAGGTCACCATTTTCAAAAACTACCTTGGAAAACTGTAACTGTGTATTTTTAAATGAATTTATTACAATATGATTCCAAGAGTTTTGCTTTTCTTCCTTTGTATATTCACATGTGGAAATCTGCTACGTACGAAGTATCATCCTATAAATTATTCCTAAAATTACAGTGCTGAAGAAAACAGTATAGCCCTAAACCATTAAGAGAAGCATCTTCCTTTGTGCTACTTAACATCTCTGAAAAATGACTGATTATATGTAACTGAAAAAAAACTCAACATATTCATCAATCATTTTAATTTATTAGCACTCAGGAAGTAGTTCTGGCTGTATTTTTGGTTCCAATATAAAATTAAAGTCACATAGTGTACTAGTCCTGTTAGGTGGATTGTCTGACATCAAAAGCTTCAATATGCCAAGAATAAGTCATCTCCAATACTCTGTGAGCTCAGTTTCATGAAGGGCTCCATATTCAATTTTTTGCTGGGAGTATTGAGAATAGACATACATTGTCTTTTGTTATCCTACTTGTTTTTCTTTTTCTTTGCTTTTCTTTTTT
>NW_016108067.1:159419-175304 GCF_001604975.1 Cebus imitator | reverse complement strand
GTCCCTCCCCTATTTCCCCCCAACTGACCACAGTGTGTAGTGCTCCGCTCCCTGTGTCCATGTGTTCTCATTGTTCAACACCCGCCTATGAGTGAGAACATGTGGTGTTTGATCTTCTGCTCTTCTGTCAGTTTGCTGAGAATGATGGTTTCCAGGTTCACCGATCTCAGGGATCATCAAATGTGTTTGTCTAACATAAAATTCCTCTCACCCACACCCTGTGAACTTTCTGTATTAGTCATGAAAAACTCATTATGAAAAATGTTGATGAAAAGTAGTTTTTTTTTTCCCCTCAGACCAAAATAGGAGGCCATTGTCCATTTCAAAAACTGAATTTTTTCCCTATCTCCAAACTAATTTATTCTTCATGGACTTTTCTTCAGGAAAGTAATATTGTAAAAAGTGTTCTTTCCCCTCAAAACTTAACACTTTCATATTAATGTAAGAAAACATAAAGGGATACTAAAACAGGCAACAACTGCTTCTATTACCCAAGTCTTCCAATTTAATAATAAAGTTTTTCATATATTCTGTAATCCCTTTGTTTGTTCATATTTCAACTCTCAGGGCAAGGTTCTATTTCTCATTTTCGTTTCACTGCCAAAGTGTCAATTGGCTGATAGGCTCATCAAGCCTATTTTAGATAGCCTACTTGAGTCTCCTTAAAAATAGCATAAATTTTCACACATCTGTGCCTCCACTTCTTCTTTTCCTTCTAGAAAGAAATCATCTTCTCCTCATTTTTCACCTTTTGGATTAACACAATACTTTTCAGTTTGCTTCACATGTAACATCTCCTCTTGAATGTATTTCCTAATTTTTATTTTTAATGCATCCCTCAGTTATTTGCATTTTCATGAATATTGCTTACACATCTATAATACTTCTGCTAAAACCTATGTTTAACTTCAACTTTTATTAAGATTGTTTTTCCTGTGTTTATAGACCATAAACCTCTTGAGAACAGGAGAACATGAATTACTCTCCATACTATGTAGAGCAGTTCCTTCTACAAACTGGATATTAAATATTCATTTGTTGATTGATTGAGCAAATGTCAATACATTTAAATTGGAAGTGACACCTATTTACTCCTATGGAGAAAGACACATGCTTAATTTCTAAGTTCTTGGAGTAATAAAATCCTAATTTTATTCCAACTTGCATTGCTCTGTCTTTAGGTTGTATATCTTTATTTATTTAAGTTTTGTGTCTTCACAACCTGTCTTGTTGTTCTAGAGAAAGACAATGTATTTTTTTTTCCAAATATGCCCTCAACGATCCTTTACTTGAATTATATTTTAAATTAAATAGCACCAGATTTTTCTTGTCTGTGTTTTATGGATAGATTCTGTGCTTGTACTATTATATTAAATGAATGCTAACATGGAATAGGTAGGATAAATAAGGGATTAATGTGAAAATTAAAACTCTGATCCATAATGATCAACAATAGAAATTATATTCTCTTAATGTCTCTCTCCCCTTCTTTTTCCACAGCTCACAATTCTGCATTATTAAAATGTAGTAACAGAAGATAGTAATATAGTATCAGAAGAAAACACAACATCAAAGGACACTCAAGGACAACAAAAATATAGATGTTTAACCACAGTTCCCTTTGTTACAAACAACAGTTTTAGAAATACAAACTCTAAGTAAACATTGCCTATCTTCCACCTTCTACAGTTTTTCATTTGCATGGGATTTTGGTCTGGGTATTTCTAAATTGCTAGTCAGTGATACTAGATATCCAGTCTCTTTGGAAATAAATCCAAATCTTTACTTGAGTTCAAATACTAAAGTTAAGTCCCACTACACATTATCTTTCTTATTTTCTCAAAAGAATGAACAACAATAACAATAACAACATCAACAAGCCACAAACAATGGGTTGAAGGCAGTGCTGAAAGTCATGACAATAAAGAACACAATACTCTGGAAAAGGTATTAATGACCTCAGGTATCTAAGAGTTTTGTAGTGAAGAAAAAGGATCACTGTAATATTTTTAAAGATTTAAGGGATGTAAGGCCAAGGTTTTCCTGAGTCAATGTTCTCCTTTTTCATATTGCCATGAACTGAAGTCAGTTATAAGCATAATGCATAATGAAACATAGTCATCCCTTCAACTCTGAAAATAATCAAATTAGAAAATAAACTAGGCTGGGCTCGGTGGCTGACACCTGTAATCTCAGCACTTTGGGAGGCTGAGGCGGGTGGATTGCCTGAGCTCAGGAATTTGAGATCAGCCTGGGCAACATGGTGAAACGTTGTCTCTACTGAAATACAAAAAATTAGCCAGGTGTGGTGGCATGTGCCTGTAGTCCCAGCTACTTGGGAGGCTGAGGCAGGAGAATTGCTTGAACTCGGGAAGTGGAGGTTGCAGGGATCATGAGATCATGCCAGTTCATTCCAGCCTGGGCAACAGAGCAAGACTCCATCTCAAAAAATAAAAAATAAAATAAACTGTAAAATATAAATGTCAAATTTTTAATAGATACCAAAGTCTCCAAAAGTCATTAGTAAAAAAGTACTAAATATTTTATATACTTATCAGATACTGAATTTACATAAAACAAAAGAGAGTATTCATAGAGATAGTTAACAAAACAGGCACTTTTTCACTTTGATTCTATGCTCCCAAAATATGCTCTCAGAGTTACTGCAGCCTCCATGAATCATAAGCTCATTTTCCATTATAACTCTGTACAAAACCCCCAAGCCAGGGAAATGCATAACAATTCCAAAATTTCAAGGCACCAAAACCAAAATAAAAAATAAACAAAACCAATAATAATGACAACAAAAATCCTGTAAGATTCTTTTGTGAAGAAAAAGGCATATCTCCCAAAATGACAGATATGTCCCAGTCAGTATACAAACACTGGTCCCAAAGCACCAAATGCTGAAATATTGAGGAGGAGGGCCAGGAAGCAAAATAAAATCTCTCATCTCCCTGTGGGTCACAGAACATAAATAACACTAACAGAGAGCTAATAAGTGGACTCATATTACCCTTTGCTGTGGCTTTCAGGAAACCTTTCATCAAATTTATTGTCAGAGTTGCTGCACATTATTGTGTCCTTTATTAGGCATTCTTCTCCCTGAAGATTAATTCAGAGCTTTATGAAGCTGTGTGTTCCAGAGTAATAGATAATTGCCAGTACGTTAAGAGATGTCACATTCACATCACTACAGACACACAGAATTGTGGTCAAATATCTGATGACATTCTTGATATAGTATATTGACGCAAATTCCCCATCAAAACCCTTTCTTTAGAGTACTGCCAAAATAGAGTTATTTAAGGGACATTCAGATTAAAGAGGACAGACAATGCAGAGTAAGAACAGTTGCAGTACGTTCTATCACCTACATGTAGAAGATGGCAATGTAACCTTTAGGAAAGTGAAATATTCCATCAAACTACAGTCTTGTTTCTTATCCCCTTAATGTCATCTCTGCCAAAAACCTGGATTGAACTGATAAAAATCTACCAGATGTTTTACATATTTGTCATATTACCTAACTTTTAGGGGGATAAATTAGCCCTGGTTTAACATGTACTTCGGAAGACAATTTTAATTTTACAATAACATATTGACTTAAGTAAAACTTTGAATTTTTCTCCATGATTTCTAATCCTATTAATCTTTCCATCCATCTATTCAGTAACTATTGAGTTCCTGCTGTCTGTTAGCAACTCCTCTAGGTATCAGAGAAACAGCTTTTACAGTGGGAAAAACAGCTCAGTTAAGTTGATATTTAAGTTCTATGTTACTGATAAATTGACAGAACAGTGTCTAAATGACAAAACACAATGTTGGATGGATAGTTGGTAAAGTTTCATTTGCATATTCAACACACAGAGCTCATCTGTGATGCCTTTGCCTTAAAGCAGACTTTTGATTATGTGGCTTGGTCAAACTTACTGAAAACTCAATTTGTTTAGTTTAAAATATGCTTCCTATATCTGAGTTTAATGTCAACACAGAGTTTAAGTGTCACATTTGCAGAGCATGCTTTCACCTCTAGTGCAAATAGCATCATATTCAAGGAATTCTTTGACAAAGACAGTATGTTCTTCTATAAGCAGTTAGCATGTACCAGACACTCTATTAAGTGCATTACATATATTAGCAATGACTGTATCAGTTCGGTACTATTATCCTCATTTTACAAATGAGAGAAACTGAGACAGAAATTTCCACAGCTGGTGAGAAGCAAAGTCAGGATTACAATGTAGGCAGAGGATACATTTTTAGTCCCTATGTTATCCTACAGAGAGACAGAGAGAGAGAGAGAGAGAGAGAAGAGAGAGAGAGAAAAGGAAGAAGAAAAAGAAGAAGGAGGAAGAGGAGGAGGAGAAGAAGAAAGAGAACAGTGACTCAGAAGAAGAAGGAGGAGAAGAGTAAGATGAGGAAAAATTTCTATATTCTACCTTGATAATTTTGAATTATGAACATTATATAGTGCCAGAATTATTTATAGTCATAATTGCCTGATATATTATTCAAGGTGTTGTATATAATTAAACGGCACTCACTTGGAATGAAAATAGAAATTGTATGTGTACCATTCTCCTAATAAAATATTGTTTTATAATTATCAGTTGTATAAGGCATAAAGTTTTACATATGGGAGCTTTCCTAACTAGATGGACAGAGAGGATCCTCTGTAATTCTAAACTTCAATGATTCATTTATTCACAGTTAGAAAAGTAGCACCCACAAGTGAAAATTACAGTCACATTAATAATATGGAATAAAATAAGAACTAAGGGGGACACTGAAATGGACTGCTATTAATTAGTCCAAATTAAAATCAATATGATCTTTCTTGATTTGGCTTCACCAGTTTTGGCAGGCAATACAAATTGAGGTTGGTTGTGTTTTTCTTTTTACAAGTATTATTTTAAAAATTATTTTCTGCAAGGCGTTTTCCACTGCAAACAATATTTCAATAATTCTAGAGCAGATTTTCACTGTACAACAGAAGGAATAAGGGTGGACTTTCAAGGTTTAAGAATTCAACTGTATATAACTAGGCTATTTCTATGTGGAAATATGCTGAAGCAATATCTGAAGAGTCTAAATAATTCTAGTCTTTTAATCTTTGCTGCTAGATTTATTTACAAGCTTTCCTCGCGTCATTCTCTTCTTTGTGTGGAAAGTTATCTGAAATAAGACCTTCTAGTTCATGCTTAACAAGCTTTTCTTATAAAGTCTTACTAACAGAAGTAATTTGTTAAGCTTTAAATACAGTAGGGTCCTTTTAAGCTTTATAAAAGTATTATTAATTAGTTGACATTTTAAGTCATTTATATATAAATATGGTAAAATTTAGCAAAAATTGTTAAAAAAAATCTTGCATTTTTCAGACCTGATTAAATATTTGTATATTCTTAGGACATCAGATATTTCCTCAAGCCTGCAGCAATACAGCAGAAATCAAAAACAAACACAATCTTAGAAATTTTGGTAAATGGAACACACTTTTATCAAGTCCTACATAACATATTTGTTGAAAAAAAAATCTCCTTTGGATATAAGATTTTAATGATCTAAAATGTGTGAAACAGTAAGATGATTTTAGAAACTCCTGTACAGAAATGGAGAATATAAAAATCAGTTGTTACACTAAGCCTTAATTCATATGACAAATTATTCCATTAAACTATGTCCACTCATTTGAAATATACATTTGATAATAACTCATCACTTTGTCCTTCAAAAGAGCAGGAAGACATGATGCTACATAACTTTTGGAATGGGAAAGTAAGGAACTCAGCAAAAAGAAATGATACAATTGGTTAAATTGATCCAAAAGAAATATTTCAAGACTGGAAATTAGCCAAAGGCCTACAACAAATTGACAAAAAAAAAAAAAATTCAAGAAAAATCAAACCTTAACAAAGGCAATGGGAACATGTAGCAGTTTAACCTGAGGTAACTCCCATTCCCAAGTGCAACCTCCATGCTGTGGTAGCTCTACCAGTATAAGGTAGAGTGCATAAACACTTGGTAATCACACTGCTAGAAAGGGTCTGTCTGGATTTAGAACAAGGAAAATAAAATCTCATGCTCAGAGGCATTGTGAAAACAAATAGTAGTCTTGCTGACAAACATTCAGGAAAGGCCATTCATCTTTTGCTGAATATGAGGACTTTGTGCATCCAGAAAGAAATATCCATGAAAAACTTCTACTGGCTGATTTGAATATGTATCCCAATCCACACACAGATCCATTAACAAAGAGTGAAAGCCTTATTCACTTAAAGAGTTTATGTGCACACTTTAATCAATGACTGGTTTACACTAAGTTATATTGACCCTGAGGAAAACCCTATGAAGCCAGTCTTAACAATATAAACAATAAAATTAACATAAAAAAAGATAAAATGCAGAGACATCAATGGCCATACACTGCATAGGAGACAGACTCTACAGAATTATTATGGGTAAGACCAAACACATAAACCAAACAAAAAAAAATAATAGCAACAAAACAATCCATAAAAGGAAATCCAGAAGATACATAGACACTAAATTATTTAAGATGGCTATTTTTAAAAGAAAAACAAACAAAAAAAACCCTACAATATTTAAGAAACAGGAATATGTAACCCATACATAAGTAAAAGAAAAATGAAGTCAAGATAAACTGTCTCTAATGGTTTCCAGGTGTTAGACTTAGTAGAAAACTACGTCAAAGTATTCATTTTAAATGTGTTCAAAGAAATAATGAAAACAGTGCATAAAGAATTAAAGGTGTATGTGGTGAAAATGATTCACCAATAGAGAGTATCAATAGAGGGACATTATTTAATAAACAACGCTAAATAAAAATTTTGTAGTTGAAAGAAACAATAAATGAAATGAGAAATTCACTAGAGAGACTCAATTGCAGATTTTATCTGATGGAGGAAAATATCCATAAAGTTGAAGATAAATCAATAAAGATTACCAAATCAAAAGAATAAGTAAAATGAAAGAGAAATGAATAGAGTTTCAGAGACCTGGGGACAACATGAACCACGGTATCAGTATCATGCATTTTGGAATTCCTAAAATGGGAACAGTGACAGAGAAGGGGAGAAAGAATATTTGAATAAATCATGGCCAAATAAAGCATTATCAAATTTGAAGAAAAATATTACTCTGAACATCTGAGAAGCTCAATGAAATCATACAATGGAAATAAAAGAAGATTAACAGTTGACTTCTAATCAGGAACAATAGGTACCAAAAGGCCTATTATTCTATGATGTCATAATCAACGTGTAAGATAAGAAAAAAGTCTATCTTCATATGGAAAAGCAACATTACAAGAACCAAAAATCAGGTGAGTGATTACAGTACTTAGTTTTAACTCTATATCATGAAAAGATGCATTGAGGAAAGTAGAAGAGGCAGTTTTGAATCAGCAACACTAACCCTTTTCCATCACCTGGCAGTAGCCATGAGGTCCAGAGAGAGAATCTGTACACTTTGGGAAGGGAAAACACAGTGACTGGGGGACTTTACATTGAAGTCAGTGTTGCCCTGTCACAGCTGAGGATGAAGACATTCTGGGATCACAGAGAGAACATTTGGACCAGCCCCAGCCATAGGAAAGCCACACATGCCAGCAGTCAGAACATGAGTTTCAACCACTACAGGCTAAGTACTCTGAGGTCCTAGGTAAATTTGCTTATAACTCTGATGAATACTGATGTAAATTTTAATATAATACTATTAATAGCAAACAGAAATCAACAATACATTAAAATATTATTCATCATTACAAAGTGGGATTTATCCAAGGGATGCAAGGATGGTTCAATATATGCAAATCAATCAATGTGACACATCATATTAAGAGAATGAAGAAAAGAAATCATATGATCATCTCAATTGATGCTGAAACGGCATTTCATAAAGTTCAACTTTGCTTCATGATAAAAACTGTCACAAAATTGGATATAGAAAGAACATACCTCAACATAGTAAAAGATATATATGTCAGACTCACAGCTGGTATCATACTGAAGGAGGGAAAACAGAAAGCCTTCCCCTTTAGGTCTGGAACACAACAAGGATGTCCATTTACATAACTGTTATTCAACATAATACTGTAAGTTTTACCTAGAGCAATCAGACAATAGAAAGAAATGAAGGGCCTCCAAATTAGAAAGGAATTAATTAAATTATTCTTGTTTGCAGATGATGTAATCTTATATTTCGGGAAATCTATAGACTGCACCAAAAAAACTATTAGAACTGATAAACAAATTCAGTAGTGTCAGGATACAAAATCAACACATAAAAATCAGCAATATTTCTATATGTCAACAGTGAACAATCTGAAATAGAAACAATCCCATTTCTAATAGCTACAAATAAAATTAAATACCTAGTAATTAACCAAAGACGTAAAAGAGTTCTAAAATAAAAACTATAAAACACTGATGAAAGAAATTGAGAAGGACACCAAAAAAATAAATCTGGCATACAGATTTATTCCCTATCAAAATACTAATGACATTCTTCACTTGTCATGACCATGGGTTATGGTGGCCATGAGGTGAGACTTCTCTGCTTTTGGAAAGGGGAGGGAAGAGTAGGAAAAGCTGCATCTTGTGATTTGTGCGAGGTGAGTGGCAATGCAGTAGAATACCAGGTAGACTTTTTAAGGTTTTTGACTCTAGTGCCCAATTCCTGAATGGCACTTCTGGACCCACAGCATGGGGAGCCATGCTGCCCTGAAGGGATGGACACATGTCTGGCTGGCTTTTACACCTGCTAATTGTAGAACCCCAAGGACTTCAGTAAACATAGACAGTAGTCAGCAACTAGTTACAGCAGGCCTTTGACAAGACCCGGTGCTATGGTGGCTTCAAGTTTGACTCAGCACAGTCATAGTGGTGGTGGTTACAGGGATGCTTTTGGCACTCCATCTCTACCTTTAGGCAGCTAATAACACCAAGACATACTCTGTATGTCCCAGAAGGAGGAGGTTGCAGTGAGCCAAGATTACGCCACTGCACTCCAGCATAGGCGACAGAGCGAGACTCCATCTCAAATAAATAAATAAATAAATAAATAAGAAAGAAAACTCTAGCAAGAGTCTCAGCCTGGTAATCCAGAGAATTCTCCCTGATCTTGCCCCAAATCATCAAGGTGTTCCCTCTACAAATCTGCATAAACCATAGCATTACTGGGCTTGGGGGTGGGAGGGTGGTGTGGAGAGGAAGTGAAAGCAGGACCAGCTTACATCACAACACTTAAGTCTTTTGAAATATCTGGAAAGCCTTGCCAAAAAAAAAAAAAAAATCATGGCTATAAATAAGCCAAGACAGCAAAGACAATATTAAACACTTAATTCTTCATTGCTCAGACATTGAAGAAGATCTACGATCATCAACACCATCCATTAAAGAAAGACCTCATCAAATGAACTAAATAAGACATCAGGGACTGATCCTGGAGAAACAGATATGTGATCTTTCAGACAGAAAATTCAAAATAGCTGTGTCAAGAAAACTCAGAAATTCAAGATAACACAGAGAAAAAATTAAGAATTCTATCAAACAAGTAACAAAGACATTGAAATGATTAATAAGAATAAAGTAGAAATTCTAAAATGCAATTGGCATACTGGAGAATGCAACAGAGTTCTTTAATAGCAGAATTGAACTAGCAGAATAACGAATTAGTGAGCTTGAAGACAGGCTATTTGATAATCCTGGAAACAACAAAGATTTCTTCTCTGGAATCTTTAGAAGGATCATGGTTTTACTGTCATCTTGATTTTGAACTTCTAGCCTCAGAATGTCTGTTGTTTTAAGACATCATGTACACGATAATTTTTTACTGCCTTTCCAAGTAACTAATTCAGTTATATATCCATGTAATTATTACAAATTTTTCAGAAATAAAGAGGAACAAAATATTGATACATGCTATAAAATGGGAGAACCTCAAAAAGAGTATGCTAAGTCTTAAAAGATGTATCTAAAGACTACATATTTTAGAACCCACTTATATGAAATATCCAGAAACAAAAAATCTATTGAGACAGAAAGCATATTAGTAGTCATTTAGAAGTAAGCACAGGGATTGACTGCAATGGATCTGACTGATTTTTACTGTGGTGAAAGATGTGTTTTAAAACTGAATTGTTATCACATGTTTGTAAAGTTGCTATAACTTATTGAATTGTACACTTAAAAAAGGTGAATCTGTGGCATATAATTATTCCTCAGGAATGATGTTTAAGATAAAAAGAAATAACAAGACTCCTGTATTCCACTTTCTGGCCACTACCACTTTGTAGGTATTCCTCTGATGAACCTTTCAAATTAATCTAAAAAGTATAATTTTAACTGTCTCATGCAGTCACATGTTTTTAGAAAGACATACATAAACATATGCCAATACTGTAACAGCATCAAATGTTATTCATCAATCTTAGTCCTAGAGATTTTTAAAATTCATATTAAAAGCTTGAAACACCTTAATATAATCTCACAATAGGTAATAATAGTGGAAATAATTTCTGAAAGAAGATGTAAGTAGGGAAATAAAATCAAACATATACAACAAACATTTTACTATTTGTTAACTTGTAAAAATAAATACTGTGCTATTGATTCAGAAAATTCACCATATGATCATAATCAGCAGTCCTCAACCTTTTTGACACCAGGGACTGGATTCAGGGAACATGCACCACGGTATGGTGGCGGATAGTTTTGGGATGATTCAAACATATTACATTTATTGTGCACTTTATTACATTGTAATATATATTTAAATAATTATGTAACTCACCATAATGTAGAATCTGTGGGAACACTGAGCTTGTTTTCCTGCAACTAGACAGTACCATCTGGGGGTGATGGGAGAAAGTAACAGATCATCAGGTATTATATTCTGATAAGGAGTGCACAACATAGATCCTTCCCATGCTCAGATCAAGATAGAGTTTGCACTCCTTTGAGAACCTAACACCCCTGCTGATCTGACAGGAGGTGGAGCTCAGGTGGTAATATGAGTGATGGGGAGTAGCTGCAAACACAGATGAAGCTTCCCTTGCTCACTGACTGCTCACCTACTGCAGTGCAGCTGGATTTTTAGCCTGTCTGTGGCCTAGGAGTTTTGAACCCCTGATCAAAGTTGTACTCAAGGCATGAGAGAATTTGTAGTTCTTACTAAAACAAAATCTCAAACACTGATGTAACAGCGACTAATGAATATTGAAATTACATTGAAAACATCAAAAATTAGCAAATCTTTACTTGGATGTGCAGTAGAAATAGACAAAAGCTTTGCAGTCAGGAAGAAAGAAAAGTGGAAAGAGGCAAAAGTAACATTTATTGAATATCTACTCTGTACTAGACTCTTGCAAATACATTATCTTATTTGATCCTTGCATTTCCCGGTGAGTTCGGTATTATTATCCCTATTTGAGAACTGAGAGTAAACTGAGGTTTACAGGCTGCTGAACTTGCCATAATAAAACAGAGACTAGGATTTGAACCCAGGTGTGTCTCATCCAATTTACTATGCTGTTTAAGTGCTTTTTGGAAAAGCTAACTTAATTTATTGAAACAGGAGAATGTAATAAAAATCTCACGACAAACTTGCATCAGGCTTTTTTTGAGGAATGGATCCAGGTATTAGAATCTTTTAAAGTGCCAAAAGTGATTCTAGTGTGTAGCCAGAATTGAAAACGACTAAAAAGAGAAATGAGATTTTCCAAGTGGAAATATATTGGTCTGGGAGACTTTAGTATAGTTCTCTATTAGTTTTGCCTGTAACATCTGCAAATCATCCAGCTACTCTGGTTTTCTTATCTCTTCTGTATGTAAATTTCAACATCTACCTCATTTACCACACCTGAGGTTCAAACTGGGAACTATTTATTCATTCAACTAATATTGTTTCCTTGCTATGTGCAAGGCGCTGTTCTAGGTACTTGAGATACATCAGTAAAGAAACAAGATTCACGTTGCCGTGGAGCTTACATACTAAAAATGGGAGGCAGACAATAAAAATTAGAAATGTAATCGATACATTATGTTAAAAGATAATCAGTGAAATGATCAGAATAAAGGGACTCAAAGCATAGACTAGGGAAAGGAAAATGGAGAAAGGTTTCAATTTAAATAGGGGGTTATAAAGATCTCATAAAGAAGGTGAATATATATAAAAATATTGTAAAAGCATGAGGATGATATATGAACCTAAGATGATGCCATAGTTCAGTGCTGGATTCCTGATCTAAGAAGTTAAATTAAAGCCATATGCTAATATCTCCAATGGTGGATAAGTATTTTCATTAAAATATATTAGCTATTGTAGACAACAATATTTAGGTTACAACTTCACACTATCAGATTTTTAAAAATTATTTCATTGACCAATTTTCACCAATTGTTTGAACCTGGCTTGATTAATGCTGATAAAATTCTGTGTCATGTACCTGAAATCCGGACTATAAGTTAAAATCGTCTGTTCAGTCTCCAGTTAAGTGAAGACAAAAATTTGTAATTACAAACTAATTATTTATGTTTTAAAATGGTAAATTCAGTAGCCCTCTATGACTATACCACATATTCAGCTAGCATTTTCTTCCCTTTTCTGGCTTTACAGATTCTTACTATGTCCATATGCCATTGCACTCACATAGCATTGTGAGACAATAAAAACGTGTCATCTGCCAGTTTTGTCAATGTGGTTTTACTATTCATTAAGTCTCCTTTGTGGGCTATTCCATGTTTTTGTCCTTTAATAGAACCTATCAATTTCCATATATCTTCTAGATAATTATGACCATATTGTGAGATTTCTGAATCAAGAATACAGCATTTGTTGTCATGTACTTAAAAAGCAGAAAAACTTCTTTTTCAAAAAATTTGTCTTGTTTTTAGAATTCAAACTTTTGTCCATTTATCCTCTTCCTGTAAATCTTATGCCACTTATGTTAGCCATCTGGGTTACCTGATGTTCCCAGTCTACTCAGTGACCTTCAGAGAGGTCAAGAAGCCATAGTTAAGCAGTTAATACTTGACATGTATTTAGCTACATACCCTGATTCTGTGTGACATTTAACGATGGCTGTCTGACTCCACAAGTGGAGTAATACTGGTGACGGAGAGCCATCTGTTACTCAAAGTATTTTGCGTATTGTTTCTCTAACCTCAATTCCCTTCCTTCACTCGTTTTGCTGACTCTGCTATAGCAGAGTGAGCTGTTCCTTAAACATGTCAAATATGCTCCAAGCTCAGGACATTTTCCATTTGCTGTTCTTGATGCTTAGGAAACTTCCCCAGCTATACACATGGCAAACCTCCTCATTTCTTTTAATTCTCATGTCATCAGAGAAGTACACATATACATCCTATGGAAAATATTTCTACCCTATCTTTTCAACTCTATCCCTTAACCAGGGCAGCTGGCCTGGTCATGGTCTACTGAGCTGTAACATTGGGTATTATTTGCGGAATTATCTAATAGACATATATATACTAAAGGCACCGGCAAAATAGGGTCACCAAAACATTTTTAAAAAGTAATTTGATGTCATCAAAGTAGTCACCATGAGGCTTCCTTAAATTTATTTTATTTTATTTTTTTATTTAAAATTCCAGGATGCATGTGCAGGACATGCAGGTTTGTTACATAGGCAAATGTGTGTCATAGTGGTTTGCTGCACCTAGGAATGGGAGTGTGAACTACTGTGTTTTTACTGATTTGGATCTCTAAAGGTGTTACTCCTACACTGAAACTGTCACCATTCTTTTAAAAAACATGTTCCATGTTAAGCGCATGTAGGTATACAACATGCATTTTATTTAGCCACTTAAAATGATTATTGCTAATTTCTTCAGTTTACAAGACAAGGACCCTCAAATAAATTTTCCCCTTCACGTCCTTATTTTAAAGGTATCATATTCCGGATTTTGTTTCATGTTTTTAAATCAGTGGTAACCACAGACTTGAATAAGACTCTAGTTAATCTTATTCTAGAAAATATTTAAAGGTGACTCCACAGGACATGAAATATACTAAATCTGAGCTGTAAGAGAAGCTACTAGCCTCTATTATCTGTCTTTCTTTAATATATTTGTGTGTCCTACTATTCTAAAGATTGCTGTTTAAAGATGAAAGGAAGAGGAACTGTGCAATTTAGTGTTGAATGAATAATATGTCTGGAGCAGACATATAATTAAAGACTTTGTGAGGTGCCTGATGCTGATACATATATATTTTTCTATTCCAAGTCACTGTTGATCCCATACAACTCAGTCCCTTTCATTTTCACTTTTCCATGATCAGCATGTTAATGCTGTTCATCACCATTCTTTAGAAATGTGTCACATATTGCATTCTCTGTCCTTTGAAACATATTGTCTCATCTGGAACTGTTCAATAGCTGCAATATGATGATTCTGCGCTGCTGAGCACAACTGATCAGCACATTAAACTGCTAGGAGACTCTTCTCTGGAGTAGAATTCTTTCCAATGTAGTCCTAAGGGGCCCTCCGGTAATGAAAAATAGTAATTTGAAGTCATTTCTATCTGTTGAGAGGCAGCTCTAAATGGAGTCCCAACAGTTTTTCTTTTCCCATAACCCATATTAAAGCAAATCAAGTATAAGGCAGTAGAACTTGGAGTTTGACTAGAGATGCTGCCATTATCAGTTTAAGAAGTATTTTAAAGTCTGTTCATTTTCAGATATAACTCAATAATGAAATTTGATGTATTCAAGAAAGTTACATTTTCTTAAACTGCTATAACTAACCTAACTCAGTTAAAAACAAAATTGCCCACACACACATTCACATATATGAGTAATATTAAAGAAATAAACTTATACAAACATAAAAGTATTCTTGAACCTAAAGGAACCTTTTATGTTTCCCCAACCACACTGTAACAAGCCTAACCTGAACACATTTTGGAGATAAGAAAGCTTTAGTGGCCGGGCACAGTGGCTCATGCCTGTAATCCAGCATTTTGGGAGGCTGAGGTTGGGAGATCACAAGGTCAGTAGATTGAGACCATCCTGGGAAACATGGTGAAACACCGTCTTTACTAAAAATACAAAAATTACCCATACATGGTGGCGCATGCCTATAGTCCCAGTTACTCAGAAGGCTGAGACAGGAGAATCACTTGAACCCAGGAGGAGGAGGTAGCAGTGAGCCGAGATCACGCCACTGCACTCCAGCATAGGCGACAGAGCAAGACTCCATCTCAAAAAATAAATAAATAAATAAGAAAGAAAACTCTAGCATGTTAAAACAAAATGACAATTCAAAATTCTGGGTTTGAAGACAGATATTCCTGATTTTACACATTTTCCATGAGAGAACCTTTAAAGTTAATGAATTGTTAGAATAAATAAATCTGCAGTTGAATTGTAAGTATTTCAATGGCAGTATTTTCAGAGATGAAACAAAATGATGATGGATCTGGATGTGTGCAACAATTGAATATTAGTGTGCTTTAATTGTCTATAGTATTCTTTTATTGCCTCTAGCTAATTATTGTATAGAGTTTCTTTATGCAGCTTCACTTCTCCCACATTTTATCCTAGAGGTAGCTGCATGCTGCACTGGCAAATCTGATATATTTGTTTTTAAACACAAGGAAATTATAAGGCATTATTGTCTGGAAACACCTATGAACATCTAGGACAGTTAATTTATTTTTTAAATTGTTCTTTAGGTTCTAGGGTACAGTGTGCAGATCACACAGGATTGTTGCATAGGTACATACATTGGCAATGTGGTTTGTTGCCTCCATCCCTCCGTCACCTATATCTGGCATTTCTCCCCATGTTATCCCTCCCCAATCTCCCCACCCCCCCCCTCCCTCCCTTGCCCTTCCCCC
>NW_016108067.1:155886-158757 GCF_001604975.1 Cebus imitator | reverse complement strand
TTGTAAATCTGTTTTAGTTCTTTGTAGATTCTTGATATTAGCCCTTTGTCAGATGGGTCGATTGCAAAAATTTTTTCCTATTCTGTTGGTTGCCAGTTCCCTCTAATGATTTTTTCTTTTGCTGTACAGAAGCTCTGGAGTTTAATTAAGTCCCATTTATCTATCTTGGCTTTTGTTGCCAATGCTTTTTGTGTTTTAGTCATGAAGTCTTTGCCTATGCCTATGTCCTGAATGGTTTTGCCTAGGTTTTCTTCCAGGGTTTTTATGATGTTAGGTCTTATGTTTAAGTCGTTAATCCATCTGGAGTTAATTTTAGTGTAAGGTGTCAGGAAGGGGTCAAGTTTCTGCTTTCTGCACATGGCTAGCCAGTTTTCCCAATGCCATTTATTAAACAGGGAATCCTTTCCCCATTGCTTGTTTTTGTCCAGTTTGTCAAAGATCAGATGGTTGTAGATGTGTAGCATTGCCTCCAAGGCCTCTGTTCTATTCCATTGGTCTATATGTCTGTTTCGGTACCAGTACCATGCTGTTTTGATTACTTAGCCTTGTAGTATAGTTTGAAGTCCGGTAGTGTAATGACTCTGGCTTTGTTCTTTTTACTTAGGATTGTCTTGGCTATGTGGGCTCTCTTTTGGTTCCATATGAAGTTTAAGGTGTTTTTTTCCAGTTCTGTGAAGAACATCATTGATAGCTTGATGGGGATAGTGTTGAATCTATAAATTACTTTGGGCAGTTTGGCCATTTTCACCATATTGATTCTACCTAACCATGAGCATGGAATGTTTCTCTATCTGTTTGTGTCCTCTCTTATTTCCTTGAGCAGTGGTTTGTAGTTCTCCTTGAAGAGGTCCTTTACATCCTTTGTTAGTTGTGTTCCTAGGTATTTTATTCTCTCTGTAGCAATTGTGAATGGGAGTTCGCTCATGATTTGGTTCTCTGTTAATCTGTTATTGGTGTATAGGAATGCTTGTGATTTTTGCACGTTGATTTTGTATCCTGAGACTTTACTGAAGTTGCTTACCAGTTTCAGGAGATTTTGAGCTGAGATGACAGGGTCTTCTAAATATACAATCATGTTGTCTGCAAATAGAGACAATTTGACTTCCTCCTTTCCTAATTGAATACCCTTTATTTTTTTTTTTCTTGCCTAATTGCTCTGGCTAGAACTTCCAAACTATATTGAATAGGAGTGGTGAGAGAAGGCATCCTTGTCTAGTGCCACATTTCAAAAGGAATGCTTCCAGTTTTTGCCCATTCAGTATGATATTGGCTGTAAGTTTGTCATAAGTAGGTTTTATTATTTTGAGATATGTTCCTTTGATATCTGCTTTATTGAGAGTTTTTAGAATAAAGGTTAATTTTTTAATGGTTTAGTATCTTATGAGCTCACATGTTATTTCCTTCAGTTTCTTTTATACTATTCTATCTTTACTAGTAATATTTCTGGCATTAAACTAAAATGGATTTTCTGAGATAATTATGTTGCTTTAGAAGTTCTTTCATAGAGGGCAAAAGCTGAGATTTTTTGATTACTAGTGTTCCTTTACATTTCTTATGCCCTTATATTGGTAAAGATTATCTCAATTATTTTGGTAAAATGTAAAGTGCCTTTTATAGTTTTGCATCCTGACAGGGACCTCATTGCCAAAACAACAATCTCTTAAAAATCCAACTGTGACTCTGTTTAACATAATTTTTACTTTGGAGGCTTGCCATAAGAATTGCAAATTGGTGAGCCAACTTTAAATTAAAGCTCTATACAGCCTCACAACCATAAGTTAGATATTTTAGAGAAAATAACAGCCTCTGAGCTATTTTATTAGGAGTATATGACATGTACTCATAGCATGCCAGCCATCCAAAATGAACAACCTGAACAGCAAGATGAAAAAGGTATGCATGAAATACTAAAAAAAGTTTCTCCAAATTTCAAGAATAAAATTCCATGTTAATTTTCTTTTCTATTACCTGCTTGCCACTCGAATGCAACATTCTATATTGGTGGCAAGAAAAAAATTTTAAGAACTAGAGTATTTTGCACTTTCTGAAGTTTAGCAATTAACTTTGTTTTCAAACTGCACCTGGGAAAAAAAGCAATTATTTTTAGTCTTCAAAGGGTTGCATTTAAGTCATAGCACTAGGTTTATTTTCTAAACCAAAGGTATGATGGCAATAATATGTTTAATAAGATTAAGCTATCCCATAGGTCTTTCTATTCATAAGCCCACATTACTGGTGTACTCTGAAACCCATAATGTAAGTTAATTTATCATTTCAATTGAGTTATAATTAGTATACTTAGATTTTAATTTGTGAATCAATAAAGTGACATTGCCATTTAATAAAAATTTCTTGGACATAGAGCAAAGGGAACTCTCATACACTGTTGGTGGAGATGTAAATTATTACAACCTTTATGGAAAACATTATGGAGATTTGTCAAGTAACTATATATAGAACTGCCATTCAACCCAACAGTCCCACTAATTGGTTTCCACCCAAAAAAAATATATAATTATATCCAAAAGACACCTGCACACATATGTTTATTGCAGCACTATTCACAGTAACAAAGTTACGTAATCAACCTGATTATCTATCAATGGATGATTGGGTAAAGAAAATGTGGTACGTATACACTGTGGAATACTACTCTGCCATAAAGAAGAATGAAATTATGTCCTTTTACAGAAACACAGATGAACCTGGAGGCCATTATTCCAAGTGAAAACTCAGAAACAGAAAGTAAAATATCATATGTTCTCACCTATAAGTGGGAGCTACACAATGTGTATACATGAACATAGAGGGTGGAGTCATAGATACTGGAGACTTCAAAAAGTGGTCTAGTCGAAGGCAGGTGAGGGATGA
>NW_016108067.1:150187-155819 GCF_001604975.1 Cebus imitator | reverse complement strand
AGATTATGCAAGAAAATTATCATTTTTGCACTATGCCATCTTCTTTGTGATTAACTCTACACACCATCATTGAAAAATATGCCAGTAGCAGACTGACTGCTCATAGGTTATGGTGAATAAACTGTATGGAGGAAGACCGACCTGAGGAAATCTACCCTAAAGACTGGCATACTTCTTTATGGAATGAGTGCTCTGTTACCTGCCCTGTGATGGGTAATAAGATGAATGAGAAAAAGATATTGCATTCAAAGGTTCCTATTATCCAGTAGAAGTAACTAAAATTCTGCATGAACATATCCTGTGTAACAAAAGTGTAATATTCCAGAGCATTTTTGATCCAATATTTTAAATGCCAGAACAATAGCAACAAGACAAAGGTAAACATTTTAAAGGAGACTTTAGAGCCTCCTTTAACCGCATATTTGAATTTAAATATGATACTGTTTCTCTCTATTTTTAGTCAAATATCTTGTCCCCATCCTTATTGGCTCCATTTAATCACTTCCCTGTTATTCCTCCACTCATTCTGGCATCTGTATTATTATCCTACAAAAATGTTCTCAGTAACACATGGACACAGGGAGGGGAGCATCACACACCACTGGGGTCTGTTGGGGGGCCAAGGGAGGGACAGCGGGGGGGGGGTGTGGGGAGGTTATGGAGGGATAACATGTGGAGAAATGCCAGATATAGGTAACGGGGGGGTGCAGGCAACAAACCATATTGGCATGTATGTACCTATGCAACAATCCTGCATGATCTGCACATGTACCCCAGAACCTAAAGTATAATAAAAATAATGTTCTCAGTAAAATCATCAATGATTTTTTAGGTCCCTAAATTCAATTGAAACTTTTTGCTCTTATTTTACTTAACTTCTCAGCATTATTGAGTACTAAATCACTCTTTCCTTAAGAAATCCTTGAAATTTTTATCTTGTTTTATTTTCCTTTGTTTTATTTTATATATTTACTCTCCCAGTTTCCCTCCTACCTCTCCAACTGCTTCAACTCTGACGACTTTGTAGGCCTACGGAACTTATTCTTTTACTTAAAATGTGTTATGTGTTTAAACCTGAGTGGCACCAAAAGTTAGTGGGTGTTCTTCTTATTGTTATTATTACTATTATTCTACAGTTAGTCTCATTAACACTAACTAGCTGTGTGACATGGACTAAACATGACATCTATGGACTTCAGTTTACTTATTTGTAAAGTGGATAAATTAATATTTACCATGAAGGATTGTTGAAAGAATGAAAGTAGAGACATGTATATGGCAAGCAACACAATACCTAAAATTTCATAATTGTTTAATATTACTTCAATTTCTCTATTTTTTCCTTTAATTGTTCTAATTTCTCAAAATGTCATACTTACTATGCACAAAGCGAACATTTCAAACAATCTGAATTCTTCAAAATGAAAGCAAAAATACCTTTCCGTAATCTCACTTTTAAGTCTCCAATATTATATATGACTATATATCCTATAGGAATGCATTTGTATCCATTGAAAACAAACAAGATAATTATATTTCAATACTGTACTTCAGATTTTTTAAATAATATATTTTGATTTTTCATATCAGCACAGATAGATTTAACATTATTTTGAAAGCAAATGTAGATATAACACATTTTTAAAACAATGTTACAACATGCATTGGATGTACCATAAGCAATTAGGTTCTCACTTATTAAAGGGCATGTTGTTTGTTTTCCTTTAGAAACAAAGCCTAATTCATTCTTTCTATTTTTTTTTTGTACCTATTAATTTGATAGCACAATAGGGGGACTACAGTCAATAATAATTGTACATTTTAAAAAACTTAAAAAGTATAATTGTATTGTTTGTAAGTCAAATAACAAATTCTTGAGGTGATGGATACCTCATTATCCATGATGTGCTTAATTTCACATTGCATGCCTGTATCAAAACATCTCAGCTACTCCTTAAATATATACACCTATTATGTACTCACCAAAATTAAAAAATTAAAAAAGTAGACACAAAGACATATACTTTTAAATGTCTATCTTTTCAAACTTGTGCAAATGCATTGGTAGGATATATTTCTAGAGCAAACTTAGCAGAATCATATAGTAGGGATGTAAACAGATATTGCAAAATAGCTCTCCAAAGAAGTGTATATAATTGAACTCCATTTTGAGCATTTTATATTTTTAGACTTTCTCACATTTGTCAGTCTGATAGGTTAAAATATGTGGTTTTGTTTTAATATTCATTTTTTAAGATTACTTGTGTAGTTCTGTATTTTTTCTCATTTATTAATATTAAGCTTCTGTGAGCTGTATGATAATATTCTTTGGCAATTAATAAATCTGAGTTATTTATTATTTAGACATTTGTAGAAAGCCTTTTCATGTTATAAAAATTATGTTTTTTTGTTAAGTGCTTCAAAAAATGAATGGATGAATGAACAAGTTTCTACTATTTTCCAAATTTGTTAGTTTATTTGAGTTTGTTTATATTTTGACATGCAAAATTTGCCAGTATTTATCTGTAAAAGCTTGTTAAACAAATGAATTGATAAATTATTGATTAAGCTGAACTAATACTAAATTAAATCCTCATGAGATCTTCTGGCCAATGATTATTTTATTTCTCTAAAGTAAAAACCTTTAATACTAAACCCTAAGAGAAACCTTGCAGAGTTCTTCAGAGGCTGCATTTCACAGACCTGAATGTAAAGGAAAATGAAGTTTTCTAGTTAATATTTTCTAGAGAAATAGTCATTATTAGCTGACATCAAGTTGAAACCAATTATTTATTGGTAATCCTTTTCTTCTTAGACCTCATTCAGACTTGATAGAGACAATCTGTGAAATCCCTTCTTTTATGATGACTAAATACTAAAACTCCTCTGGTGGTTCTGTGTGATTTATGTATGGCTATAAACATAAGTCATGTAAGACAATAAAGTCTAAACCACTTATAACAATGACTCATAGGCTGCCATACTGTATGTGAGATTTATAAAGAGCATACAACTATTTTGTCACCTTATTCCTAGACGCAGAAATGAATTTCAGATAACACTTGCCTAAGATAAAATAGATAGGCTAACATTAGTTAAGGCTACCACTTTACAGATGAGCACCATGCATGAAAAGGCCTCAAAACAAAGTCTTTCTCAAGCATAGGAACAGTTTTATTAAGGCAGACAATTAGATCATCCAAAAAAGAGATACAACTCACAAGTGTCTTGATGTGTAGGAGAACAAAAACCCAAACCAGACACATACGTATTTTAAAAACATATGACTAAGTACAGTTGACCCTTGAACAACACGAACTTGAACTGTGTAGGTCAATTTATGTGTGAAGATTTTTCTACCTCTACCACCACTGGGATGGCAAGACCAACCTCTCCTCTTCTTGTTACTCAGTCTACTCAACTTGAAGACAAAGATGAAGACACTTACGATCATCTACTTCTACTTAAGGAATAATGAATATATTTTCTCATTCTTATGATTTTCTTAATACATTTCATTTCCTTTAAGAAAGAATACTGTATATAATACATATAACACAGAAAATATATGCTAAATGATGGTTTATGGTATCAGTAAGTCTTCTGGTCAAAAGTAGGCTATTAGTAGGTAAGTTTTTGGAAGGTCGAAAGTTATATGTGGATTTTCAACTGTGTGTGGGTCAATACCCCTAAGTCCTGTATTGCGCATGGGTCAAAGGTATTAGTGTGAGACTAGGTTTGGAGGTGGGGAGATTATTACAAAGTTAAACACCTTTCTACAAGAATGAATGATATCTCCTAGGTAATAATGGTACATAGTTTGTGTATTTTGATATCGAATTTGTAAAAGCCTTCATATTAGATGGAAGTAAGACTTATAGGTTGGTGCATAAGTAATTGCAGATTTTGCCAATGATATATTTTGAATATATATTTGTAATCGAATTATTTCATGAGAACAGTAAAGCTCAGATCTTATGGGCTTGCTTTGGAGAAAATGGGTAACAAAATGAAAGATAAATATATCATTTTTTCAATTCATTGAACTCTAATCTTCTTGAAATTAGAGTGCCTAGTTATTGCTGGATTCTGTGAAAGTCCTTCTCACATATTAGTAACATGAATATTGATTTGGGAATGTTTTAAGGACATCATAACACTCCCTGATGACACTGAAGACATCCACAGATATTGCACAAATAGGTTTAGGAATTTGTACATTCTCCACTGAGCTATCAGTAGATAATTTTTGATTTTTAGACCTTGCAGTGCTATTAGTTCTCCAAATATATCACCAAAAATAAAACAAAAATTATTTTCCTGTTAATGTAATTTATCTGGGTTTAGTATATAGTAATTTCTGGAATCACATTTGTCACACTGGCAGCTACTCCATTACAAGCCTCACTAGCCACCTGCATCCCCATTTCCCTTTAACTATTTAGAAATCCAGCATTCGCCAGAGAGAAGTTTATTATCAAGGCTAAGGAATTACAACATTGGCTTTCCCTGAAAAGCCCACCTTCTCAGTGCCTATCTCACTGCATTTTCAATTTGTACCTTCCTTTTGCTTTCATCAGGGTGACTGTCAGTGTCAGATAAGAGATCCAGAGAGATTAGGAGTGTTTGTCATTTAAGAATCACTGTGAAAAGTCAGAGCAGAAGGAGGACATTTTTGTACCACACATGAAGTTTTGGAAAAGATGAAGAAGAGACACAACCCAGTTCTCTGGTATTTGTGTGTAGTAACTTCACAGAATGACATTTCTTACACTGTCAGCTACTCCTATTCCAAACGTCATTAGCCACTGCCATCCCAATTTCTCTATAATTAAATCAGAATTCATCATTAACCAGAGTGATGTTTGCCACCAACAAGACACAAAACGCTGTGGACCTACTGGATCAAATGTTCAATGAAGAAAAATAGGTTTATATTATCGCCCACTAAAAGAAGAACTCAATTACAAACACACTTTGTAATGAAATTTATTTTGGGAGAAGGAAAAAATAAAAAGGAGAGAAGCTATTTCTCATATTCTACCTGATGTCTCTGAGTGGAAAAGATGCACATTAAATATAAAAACCTAACTTTAAACAATATCAAGGATGACAAACTGCCAAAAGCAAGATGTATATAGTTAAAACGAAAATCGCAGACACTTTTAAAAATAAAATAAGCAGAAACATCTTCTGATGTAGTCTCATTAAGATAACTCTGCATTTAAATCTCTCTCTCTCTCTCTCTCTCTCTCTCTCTCATTCTCTCTCTCTCTTTAATGGGACCCCTGAGCTTCTCTACTTGAATAATTATGTATCACATTGTAAATCAAAATTCCAGGAGCATCCATATTGGTGAGAGGCTAGATACTTCATACTCTGACTTTCCAAATTAAAAAATAAATACAAAAATCCCATCCCAGGGATAACTGGGTCTCTCAATTTTTTAAATTTTCACAGAGTGAGAAGAAGTGAATAGCTAAATGTCTACTTTCAAGTCATTCTAAACATAACCCCAGCAGTTCAAATATCAGAAAATAAATTAACAAGTGACATACTGATGAATTTCAAAGGAGGCAATCAGGTAGGTGACAAATGTAACTAGGACAAGACACTAATGCCTGAGGTACAA
>NW_016108067.1:132014-144677 GCF_001604975.1 Cebus imitator | reverse complement strand
CGCTGGCCGAAACAGCCGCACTGGCGACCGTGGAGCACCACTGCCCGGGAATTTCCTAGTCTGTGGGCAATAAAAACGCGGCGTCCACTCACCCTCTGCGCTTTCACTGGGAGCTGCGATCCTGAGCTGTTCCTAAACGGCCATCTTGGATCGAGATCGCCTGAGGTACAATATTAAAAAGCAAGAAGGACCTGACAGAACCATACAATCTTGGTGACTCATCCAGAGGTTGCCTGACAATTGGCTTCAGTTTAAGAACAAAGTGAGGCAGAAAGATCTAGGCGGGAATATGAAAATTAAATAGCAACAGAGAGAATTTTTTTAAAGGCCCCAAATTAAACAGAAAGCTAGAAACAAATCATCCAGCAGTTTTCTGCGAGATTAGACCTTTGTGGATCAGCAGAATAACACAGGCATCTGGATTAGAGAGGTGCCAAATCCACCGCTACTGCCTTGCACATCCCAGCCATGAACTAAGGCCCATCTGCATGATGCTGAGCTGGAAAATCTCAGCACTGAAGTAGCTTATTTGGTATACTTCTTGCTACAACAAAAATTTGAAAGAAGAAAGGATTGATCTATAATTAATCATTAATCACTTAGTATGAAGAGCTCTATGGATATCTGCACTTTAATATGCTTAATGACATTCATTGGTCAATGACAAATTAATGCCCTTTATGAATGAAGTGTAAAATAGGAATAGGCTTATACTACTTAAACCTAGATGATCATATCCAACCCCAAGTTTTAAAATAGAGTCTATACACCAATGACTTTCTAAATCTCTGTCTTTAGCTCTGAAATCGCTCCTGAGCCCCAGATTTATATATACAATTGCCATTTCCTTATTTGACATCTCTAGTTGAATGTTAAATTCAATATCTCCACTATCTATCCATTTATTCAGGCTAAATAATCCAGGAAATGTTACTGAATCTTGTGTTTCACTAATGTCCAATCTTTCTAGTTCATCATCATATGTTGTTAGCTCTTCTAAAATATCTCAAATCTATCTACTATTTGTACTCCCACTGTTACCAACCTCATCCAAGCCATGGTCGTATTTTATCTGTACCATTGCAATAGCCTTCTAATGTATTTCCCTGCTCCCACTGCTGAGCTTCTACAGTTTCCACTGAGTATCCAGAGTGATTTTTTAAAAGTAAAATAAATCCTTTTGCTCCTAGGTTGTGAATTCTTCCAATGACTGACTATTACACCAAGAATAAATTATAAACTGTAAATCATGTCTGGCAAAGCCTTCGCTTGATCTACCCATGCTTTTCCTAATTTCATTAAATATGTAAATCTCATTTCCAACTCAGGACCTATGTACTCCGCCATCTCTCTGTCTGTGACATTTAGATATTTGCAAGGACAGCTCCTTGCCTGTAAGATCTCAGGTAGCCAACCTCTAACCAGAGAGTCATTTCCTGGCTATCTAATTTAAATAGTCACAAGTCACTTTTCATCTCATTCCCATTCTTTATAATACGTATTACTGTCCTTTTAGAAAATGCTTTTTGCTTTATTTGTTTTAATGCGTGCCTCAAGATGAGAATGTAATCTGCATGAGAGCAAGGAGGTTGTTTTCCAAATTCACTGCTGTATCTCCATAACTAGACCAGTGTTTTGCACGATGTAAACATCTGATGATTGAATGAAATATAATAATGTATACCTTTACCATCTGACTTATTATGTCTGCTCAGATTATTCCCTATCCTGTTAACTTCTTTTTTTTTCTTCATAACACTTATTACTTTACAGCATTTATCATTGACCATAAATATCACATTCATTTATTCGTTTTCTTTTGTTAATTGTGTAACTCCCTCAACTGAAATGTAAAAACCATGAGAACAAGGGCCTTGTCCATTTTGTTCACCATTATTCAGTTCTTAAACTAGATGAGTGCTTGGCACAAAGTTAGACTTCAACAGATATCTGGCGGTTAAATGAATGCATTTTGATGGAAAGATTGCAGAAAGAAAAGATGGATAATCTGATTCAGTCTCTCAAATAGATGTTTCCCTGTCATTAAGGTTCTGGGAGGCAGTAGGCATTTGGATATTGTAAAAAGAACATCAGTTCAAATTCATGGAGAACATAATTATAGCAGGCACTGTTGTAAATGTCTTACATATATTTACTTAATGCCATGATAACTCTACGAGGGCGGTATTGATATGTAAGGTGGGCAGGAAAGTGCTGGGAGGAAAACGATGGCTGCTTGGTGAGGGCTCCACCCCTGGGCCTGTGCCCACGGACCTAGGTGAGGACAGGTGCTCCTGCCTTCACGTCCAAATGTTGCATTTCCCAAGATCACCTTGGCCCACCATGTGCCATCTTGTACCTGTAAAATCCCTGAGACCTCAGCAGGAAGATACACAAGCAGCTGGAGGTCGAGAGGAAGACATCAGCAGAAGAAGACAGAAGCAACCAGATGTCGACAGGAAGTCACCTGGGAAGAGCACACCGAACAGACACCTACAGGCCAGCAGGTCATCCACTGGTGGAACAATGCTGAGTTTGGCCAGCATGGTAGCAGGAGACCCCAGGCCACCAAGTGGCCTGACTCCAGGGTAAAGCCATTTCCCTTCTGGGTCCCCCATCAGCTGAGAGCTACTCCCATTCAATAAAACCTTGCACTCATTCTCCAAGCCCAGGTATGATCAATTCTTCTGGTACACCAACGCGAGAACCCCGGGATACAGAAAGCCATCTGTCCTTGCAAGAAGGCAGGGAGTATAACTGAGCTGACAGTGTAACACAAGCCACTTATGGATGGCTAAACTTAAAGAACACCCTGTAACAGACTCCCACTGGGGTTTCAGCTGTAAACATTCACCCTAGACCCTGCTGTGGGGTCAGAACCCCATAACTCACCCATCTGCATGCTAACCCCATGGGGTTTGAGCAGTGGGGCACTTAAGAAGCAAAGTATACCTGCATCAAATGCCCTGTGAGGGGGATAAGAGAACTTTTCCCATTTCAGTATTACTATAACTCGGTTTTACAGACTAGGAAGTAAAGGTAAAGAGACATCGAATAACATGATCAAAATTGATCTCCCATTATTAAGATTTTCCCCAACTAGTAGACCAATATTCAAAGGTAGACTACCTGGCTTGAAAGCTCACCCTCTTAAACAATATGCCACAAGGCTTTTAACATGAGATTTGGAATAAGTAAGTTTTTAAATTAAAAAAATTGTTGATAAATGAGTAGTTTCACTGCTCAGGGCTGTCTAGGTGTGGCTTGCTCCATACCCATAAGAGAGGGAGAAAGTTGGGTTTCACCATCTCTAGGTCTCCTTGAGACCTGAGGGCTCCATGGAAAATGTTTTCCTTAGCCTCATTTGTTTCACTGTAAACCTCAGTATGCACTTTATTTAGACCATCGATGAAAAGCAATTTCAGATACTATTAATGAAAATAATTTGTCAAGTCACTGTATTGTGACAATTGTCAATATTTTCTATTCCTAAATGTGTGTGTGTGTATATATGTATGTGTGTGTGTATATTTATATACACACACATCCCTTTCTCCTAGCACCGCCTACTTCAGCTTCTTTTCTGGATGATTTCAGAGGGAATTCTTCCTTGAAGCAAGCAATCTCTGTATCATTAGCAGAATGTAATCCTTAGTATAATGAGCTTTAATTGCGTTTAATTATTTTATATCTAAATTAACGTACACTGCAGGACATTTAGAACCATAATAATGAAATATCTTATTAGAGTGGTTTATTGAAGTACTATGTTCAGCTTTAACTTTCTGGGAACCACTCTGAGGTCTAACAGTGCCCATAAATCATTTTAATGGCAGAGGTGGAAGGTGCAATGGGACCCTGAGTAGGAAATGAAATTTATAAACTTTTAAATTAACTCCAACTAAAGACCAGGGCTTTATTGTTACTCTCATACTGCTTGAGTTATGACAAAATTCAAATAGCCAATCCATTCTTAACCCACATGGTAAACTACCTTTAAAATTAATATATAAATTAATGGTTTTATATTTCCAGCATTAAAATAATTATATTTATATCCTAAAGCATCCTAGAAGCTAGTTAAGCTAAATAGATATCAGCTTCATTATTGTTAATCCTTAAGTATTAGATGAACTCGTGATCTCAATGCCACAGATATTAGATGAAGATTTTTTTTAATCCATTGCTAGAAACTAACTTCCTATAGCTTATATCTCAGTGTAATGCTCATTAAAAATGAGGGTTTTCAGGTATTGTGAGGAGGATGAAAAGATAGCATCAGCTGTGTTACCTAGGTGGGAAGGACAGTTTTTCATTACATTCTGATTATTACCAATAATTCCCTGCATTGCATATCATAATATATTGTATATATGTTTGTAGACACATGCAATATTTACAATAATCTTATTTAATGGGGAAAAGTCTATGTAAATAGACAAACTAGTTTCAGCAGATAGAAAAAACAGAATAAGGACTTTTTTGGAGCTTGCTTCCTAAATATGTAACAGTCGGTTATAATCTTTCAGAAACTTCCTGTGTTACCTTCCCATGGTGAATGAGCCCGTGAAGGAAGTATTATCCATGCCAATCAAAATTTGGTCCAACGGACAGAAAAATAGCTGTATATCTTTTTTTTTTTTTTTACATCTCTTTTTAAAATGCCACATACTGTAAGTCAGGGAGGCTGAACCTAAAACCTCATTTCAGGAATTAATTTATTTAAATAGTTGGGACCCATAAAAGAGCATATTAATAAAACGTAAATGAAAATTTGCCAACCTGAACTATCTTATACGTGTTGGATTATGCTTTCATTAGACTTCCCTGTCAATGTGCTTTTTCTAAGTGTTCTGAGCCTCTGACTTGAGCAAAATTATCACAAGGCCACATTTTTGTTAACACTTTTCCCTCTGTTCATCCAGCATGTGATTTGTCTCTTTAAGGTCAGTGTAATGTCAGCTCAATAAAGGACGAATATACTTTGCATCTAATAACAAAAGATACAACATCCAGGAAACACTTGAGAGAGGTTTCCAATGACATATGCCTGCCCTAATCTCACCCTCAAGCTGACTTGAGATTTACTATATTTACCCAAAATCTTCTTGGGAATTATTTTGTCTCTTTGTGTTTTTGCTATTGTTGGAGTTAAAATAACCTAATTATTTCTTGCATATTGCTATGTCCTGCAACATTTATATGTTGGAAACTTAATCTACAAGTTTCTACTCTTGAGAGGTAGAAACTTGAAGAGATGACAAGATCACAAGGGCTGCTCTTCTGAATGGCTTAATGCCATTATCACAGCAGTGCATTTGTTATCTTGAGAGTGCACTTGTGAAGAAGAATGAATTTGGCACAATTTCTTCTTTATTTTTTTCACTTGTGCTTCTTTGCCTGTGAGGCTTACTACCATGGGATGATCCTCACCAGATGCTGGCATCTAGCTCTTGAACTTCCCAGCTTCTAGAATGGTGAGCTAAATAAGGTTCTGTTGTTTATAAATTACCCAGTCGGTGGTAATATAAGAGCAGAAAATGGGCTAAGATACATAAAGCAAGAAAATCTGAGCCTAAAACTCTCAGATAATGACATGTCTTCTAATAAGCTCACAGAGATAATGATGAAGTTAGAAAGTAATTATATTGTTAGAGTTTATTGCCCATCAATCACTGTATTACAAATATTTAATATATTTTTCCATTTAAGGTACATAAAAGGTTATCATTTTGTTGTCATCATCTTTCCCATTTTAAAGAAAAGAAAATATGCTTAGAAAGGGAAATTATGGTCCAAAGTCAGTTAGAAAATATATAATCTGATATTTGAACAGAAGTCTAAGTTCAAACCCAGGTGGCTTTCAATTTAACCCCTAGCATGTCTCAACATCTTTCTGTAAATAGCTTCTCTGATGCCTTGAAATCAGAAAGAACTAGCACATCAAAATCAAATACTCACACATTTCTGATATTTAATATTTTTGAAATAATTTAGATGCTAGTAAGCACACTTTTTAAGGCAAAAAAAAACCCCCATCAAAAACGAATTTACATCAAATATGAAAAATAGTTTGACCCTGCATCCATGGTTACTATCTTTCTTAGATAGAAAAGTTTTTAATGTTAAGTATTTCTAATATACATTAACTGTCACAAAATTGCAATATTTAAAAGTCAACCAACCTTTAGCTAAACTAACTAGGAATAAAAAGAGAAGCTTCAAATAAATAAAAAGAGAAATGAAAGAAGTGACATCAAAATTGATACCACAAAAATACAAAAGATCATTAAAAACTACCATAAATAATTATATGTCAGCAATTTGGACAAATTAGAAGAAATGAATAAATTCCTAGACATATACAACCTACCAGTACTGGATCATGAATAAATAGAAAATCTTGGCAGGCTAATAATGAGTAAGGAGATTCAATCTATAATAAAACTCTCCCATCAAAGGAAAGCTCAGGACCAGATAACTTCACTACTGAATGTTTAAAAAAAATTAAAAATAACTAATACCAATTATTCTCAGACTCATCCACAAAAAAACTAAAGTGGAAGTAATTCTTCCAAACTCATTTTTTGAGGCCAGCATTACCCTGCTACCAAAGGTATACAGATACTACAAGAAATAAAAATCACAGACCAATATCCCTGATTAATGTAAATGCAAAAATCTTTTACAAAATATTAGCTAACTGAATTCAAGCACCCATTAAAAGAATCATACAAGTGGAATTTATCCCTGGGATGAAAAGATGGTTCAGCAAATGCAAATCATTAAATATGATTCACCATGTTAAACAGAATTAAGGACAGAAGTCATAAAATCATCTCAATATATAAGAAAAATCATTTGACAAAATTCAACATATTTTCACCATTAAAAATTTTCAACAGATTAGGTAAAGAGGGAATGTATCTCAACATCTAAAACTGTCATATATGACAAACCCATAGCTAACATCATACTCAACGGAGAAAAGGTGAAAACTTTTTGTTTAAGAAACAAGACAAGCATGTTCTCTCACCACCCTTTTTTTAGCATAGTAATGGAAGTTGTAGCCAGAGTAACTAGGCATGAGAAAGTAATTTAAAAAGCATCCTAATAGGAAAGGAAGAAGCAAATTGTCTCTGCTTACTGATTACATAATCTTAATTTAGAAAGCAAAGTAACATCTTATAAGCATCATTACATCTTTAAAAAATGAACAATCAAAAAACAGAGGGCTAATTTTTAAAAGCGTACGTCAATAAACTCTTTGTTAGGATTAATATTTTATTCTGTATGATGTTAGTTTAAAAAAATATGTTTTGTGGTGGAATGAGGGCACAGATCAAGAGAAAGGGTAGAGAGTCTTAAGGTGCTTACATACTTTGTTTTATTAGAAGTAATTATGATAGAATTTAATCCAGGAAAATAATGAGGCAGTTGATATCTTCTGCATCAGAAAATCTGTTAATTTGCTAAATACAGCTACTTATTCTATTCTGCATTCTGATTAAAAAAAAAAAATTTTTGGCCGGGCTCAGTGGCTCACACCTGTAATCCCAGCACTTTGGGAGGCCGAGGTGGGCGGATCACGAGGTCAAGAGATCGAGACCATCCTGGCCAAAATGGTGAAACCCCATCTCTACTAAAAATACAAAAGAATTAGCTGGGCATGGTGGAGCGTACCTGTAATCCCAGCTACTTGGGAGGCTGAGGCAGGACAATTGCTTGAACCCGGGAGGCAGAAGTTGCAGTGAGCCGAGGTAGAGCCACTGCACTCCAGCCTGGCACCTGGTGACAGAGTGACACTGTCTCAAAAAAAAAATTTTTTTTATTATACTTCAAGTTCTGGGGTACATGTGCAGATCATGCAGGTTTGTTACATTGGTATACACATGCCACGGTGGTTTGCTGCATCCATCACCCCGTCATCTACATTAGGTATTTCTATTAACGTTATCCCTCCCCAATCCCCCAAGCCCCTGCTATCCCTCCCCTATCTCCCCCACCCCGACACAGGTCCTGGTGCGTGATGTTTCCCTCCCTGTGTCCATGTGTTCTGATTGTTCAACACCCACTTATGAGTGAGAACATGCAGTGTTTGGTCTTCTGTTCTTGTGCCAGTTTGCTGAGAATCATGGGTTCCAGCTTCATCCATGTCCCTGCAAAGGGCATGAAATCATCCTTTTTATGGCTGTATAGTATTCCATGTTGTACATGTGCAACATTTTCTTTATCCAGTCTATCACTGATGGGCATTTGGGTTGGTTCCAAGTCTTTGCTATTGTAAACAGTGCCGCAATAAACATGCGTGTGCATGTGCTTTATAATAGAATGATTTATAATCCTTTGGGTATATACCCAGTAATGGGATTTCTGGGTCAAATGGTATTTCTATTTCCAGATCCTTGAGCAAGGGCCACACTGTCTTCCACAATGCATTCTGATTATAAAGTCATAAATCTGTAGAACATAGTAACCATTTATGAGAAACTATTTTTCTTACTAGGATGTTCACCCAAATTGTCTCTTATGATCTTTTACTTTTTTAGTTGTATAATCCTTCATATTTGACAATGAGTTCTAAGATTTTGTGATTTGGAGGTAACTACATTGGGAAATGTTTAAATGCAGTGTTCCTGGGTAAAGAAATGCAGTAACCTATCACTTATACCAGTAATCTTTGCACAATGTATAGTATTGATTTTTAATGGACCAATTAACATAATCTGTGGTAATGAGTGGAGAGAGCAGGGAGTTGTAGGAATAGTAAACTATGATTTGAGATTGTAGCAGAGGAGAGATTATATTAGGTTGGTGGAAAAGTGATTGCGGTTTTTGCCATTACTGGCAATGGCAAAAACTGCAATTACTTTTGTATCAACTTAAGACTAACATGGATACAGCCAAGAAATGACAAATCTGGGAAAGACATTTAATTGACAAGGATTGAGGAGTGGGATAGTTGAGAAGAGGGGCACTGAAAATTAATATAGGAATAAATTAAATTAAAACAGGCCAGCTATATGCCAGTTGTCAAAGCACGACCTTGTAGACTTCACATCATCCAAATGTGCCTCAGAAGAAAGAAGTGCTGCCCTTACAGCTGGAAATGACTCAATCTAAGTTGCTTCTATAACTTCAGGAAGTGAAAATACATATTAATAAGTATGAATAAAAATGTGTTACTCAAAATAAAGATGAAAAACAGCTGGGATCTCATTCACAGACAGATGGGAACAGCAACAGAATGATGGACAATCAAATGTGCTATTAGCTCTGGCAGATTTTAAATATTGGCTGACTTTTGAAGCACTCATGAAAATCAACCCAATAGAAACACTACATATATTCAATGTATAAGTATAATTAGCAAAGACATTTACCTTTATTCTCCTGGAGCTTTCCCTTATTTTCCTTAGATTACTTTTACTAAGTCTGTTATCTCTATGACATGTAAAAATGAATCATTTGAAAAGGAAAGACATGGAAATATTATTTTAAAGTAAAAAGTGTTGACTTTCTCTTCAACCAGAAACCCGTGGAAAAGTTCAGATTTGATGTTATTAAAAACCGATGTGTTATTTCACTTAAATGATTAACTGGCTTGTATTTTGCTTGCCTGCTATATAAAATATAAATACCCATCATATTCAGGAAGAGTGCAAGTAATTAATGTATATTGTCTAATTAGTTTGAGTGTCTTTCTTTGCAAGTTTGTTTAAGGAAGTATCATTTCAATTAAATCCCAACACCATCATCCACAATTTACCACCTATTACTAGCACATGTGTTTTTCTGTCATGTTGTGAAATCTTTCGAAATAATACTTTAAAATGTCTTCTGTTCTTACCTCCAGCAGCTAATAAGTGTGAACAAAAGTCAGGAAAGCTCTGTGTTACTGATGATTAGAATCACCACCAAAATGTAAGGCTCTGCCAGTCATAACTCCAGGTGTGTGAGTAACGCAGTTACAGCAACTGATTCTTTTAAGCCAGAAAGAATTATTTGTTTTCAATCATGCTTATGAATAATTTTGATTTATTTTTAAATATAGTATAGAAAAGGATACTTTTTTACTTCATGTCCTGTGGGATAGTGACATATCACACTGTAGGGTACATTTTCTGGAAGCTGTTGTATTATGTATGGAGGCACAAGAAGAAGGAAAGGGGGTTACCACATATCATAAATTAAACATGGACTATTTGAATGCACAGGAAGGTGCCTTTAAACAGTGGTGATACATTTTTTTCCGTATGCCATGTGCCTTCAAACTCAGGAACATATATAGTGATTTGTAAGCAATGTGCTTCCTTTGACCAAACAGGCGCCTTCTTATTTGTGTAGAGTTGGTGTTGAAAATACCAATGAACCGTTCCAAAATACATCTTGGTCACCTCATTCACTGTGCTGAATCAGCACTCTCTGGGCACAGAGTTTTCTTGAAAGTTTCTTCAAAATACTATACACTGGAGGGGATATGTTCACAAAGGCTGATTCAGCATGTGAAGTAAGAGGGGAAGTGAGAGATTTATAGGGTTCCTTCAGTACTGGATAGAGCCTTACTGATGAATAAAAGGGTGATTATGCAAGTTAGCCTATGTGTGCTGAGCTTCCAGAGGATGAATCTCAGTTTCTTTACTTTGAGATTAACACTCTCAGTACCCTAGTCATACGCTTTGCTACACATGATATAGGCTCTGTCACACTTGCATTTGAATAATAATTTTCACTTTTTAAAATTTTTTCACATTTGTCATTTCATTCGTTCTTCTCCATACAATGATTAGGTATGCAGGACATGTATGATTAGCCAAATTTGGAGATAACGAACATAAGGCAAAGAGAGATTAAGTTACTTGTCTAAAATCCTATAGTTAATTATTGATAGAGTTGAGGCTAGAAGAATATCAAGGTTACTTAACTTCTATTCTATGAACTGTTCAATGTACATATTGTCTACATGTGCAATAGGTCATTTTTGCATTGTTATAAAGAAATACCTAGTCAATAGGTCTAGATTGTATTTAGAGTAATTCAAATTTAAGCAAAATCAAAAAGGAATGGCAGATAGGCTAAAATTAAAGAGTTTCTTGGGTCTTAATAAGCCCACAGTATGTGAACTGCCTGTAATTATATTCAGGAATAGACTCCTTTTGAAACCAACCAAAAGAAAACACTTATTCAGAAGATGTCAATAAAAAATTAATAACCAAAATTGGAAATACCTGAAACTGGGTAATTTATAAAGAAAAGGAGTTTAATTGGCTCATGGGTCAGCAGGTTTTACATGAAGCATGGTACCAGCGTCTGCTTCTGGCAAGGGCCTCAGGAAGCTTAAAATCATAGCAGTAGGCAAAGGGGTGCAGGTATATTCACATGGCAACAGCAGAAACAAGGTGGGGAGGTGCCACACTCTTCCAAACTACCACATCTTGTGTGAAATCAGAGTGAGAAGTCACTTATCACCAAGGGAATGATGCTAAGTCATTCATGAGGAATCCACCCCCATGATCCAATTACCTCCCACCAGGCCCCACCTCCAACACTGGAAATCACATTTCAATCTGAGATTGGAGAGGATAAACACTAAACGAATTCATTCCATCCCAGCTCCCCAAAATCTCATGTCCTTCTCACATTTCAAAACAGAGTCATGCCTTGGCAACAGTCCCTTAAACTCTTAACTGTTTTCAGTGTTAACTGAAAAGTCTTAAGCCTCAAGTCTGAAGTCCAAAGTCTCATGTGGAGATGAGTTCCTTATATCTATAAGCCAATGAGATCAAAAACAAGCTATTAATTCCCAAGACCCAATGGTCAGACCGGCATTGGGTAGGTATTTCCATTCCAAAAGGATTAAATCAGCCAAAAGAAAGGGGCAATAGGCCCCACACAAGTCTGAAACCCAGCAGTGTAGCCATTAAATCTTAAAGTTCCAAAGTAATCTTGATTCCATGTCCCACATCCAGGGTACACTGGTTCAAGGAATGGACTTCCAAGGTCGTGGGGAGCTACATCCTTGTGACTTTGCAGTTTGCAGCCTTCACCATTGCATTCATAAGTTCAAGTTGAGTGCATGTGTTTTTTTCCAGGCTGAGGATAGAAGATGCCTGTGTCTCTACCATTCTGGAGTCTGGAGAGCAGTGGCCCCCTTCCTGAAGCTCCACTAGGCAGTGTTCTGGTGGAGGCTGTGTGGAGGCTTTAACCCCACATTTTCCCTCTATACTTCCCAGTAGAGGTTCTCTGTGAGGACTCTCCCTTGCAACAGGCTTTTACTTGGGCACTTAGGCTTTCTTATACATCCTCTAAAATCTAGGAGGAACTGCCAAGCCTTTTCATGCTTTCATTCTGTGTGCCTGCAGACTTAACAGCACACGGACACCTCCAAAGCTTATGGCTTGTGCCCCCCAGAGCAGTGGCCTGAGCTCTGCCTCGGCCTCCTTGGGCTGAGGCTGGAGAATAAGAGAGAGAATAAGTTTGCCTTTCCTTTGCCTTTTGGTTCTATCCAGGCCTTCAGAGAGAGAGAGAGGCCCCAGGTAGAGTTCTGGCCACTGTTCTGGAGGGTACAAGCCCTAAGCCTTGGAGGCATCCATGTCCTGTTAAGTCTGCAGGCACACAGAGCACAAGCATGAAGAAAGCTTGGTAGCTCCCTCTGAGACAGTA
>NW_016108067.1:125467-131894 GCF_001604975.1 Cebus imitator | reverse complement strand
GAAGGGGGCTGGAGCTGGAGCAGCTAGGATTCAGTGAGCAGTGTTCTGAGGTGGCTCTGGGCTTGGTCCTCAAAAGCATTCTTTCCTCCTAGGACTCTGGGCCTGTGAAGGGAAGGACTGTCTCTAAGATCTCTGAAACGCCTCTCAGACCTTTTCCATGTTGTCTTGGCTATTAGCACTTAGCTGCCTTTTAGTCAGGCTATTCTCTCTAGTAAGTGGCTGTTCCACAGCCTGCTTGTATTGTTCTCCCAAAGAAGTTTATTCTTTCTCTGCCACATGTTCAGGCCAAGATTTTCCATGCTTTAATGCTCTGCTTCCCTGTTAAATATACGTTCTAAATTTACATCATTCTTTTGCTCCTGTGCCTTCTTGTAGGCTGTTAGCAGCAACCACATAGATTTTTGAACACTTTTCTGCTAAGAAATTTCTTCTACCAGATACCCTAGGCAATCACTCATAAGTTTAAATGTTTGCATATCACAAGATGTAGTCATTATTCAGCGAAGTTCTTTGCTAAGGTGTAACACACGTGATCTTTGATCCAGTTGTAGATATCTTCCTCATTTCTATATGAGAACTCATCAGCTTGAACTTCACTGTTTATATTTCTGCCAGGATTTTAGTCACAACCACTTAACAAGTTCCTAAGATGTTCCACTTTTCCTCATCTTCCTGTGTTCTCCTGAGCCCTCCAAACTCTTCCAACCTCTGCATATTACCAAGTTCCAAAGCCATTTCCACATTTTCAGGTATCTCTATAGTGATGCTCCACTCCTTGGTACCAATTTTCTGTGTTAGGTCATTTTTGCATTCCTACTAAGAAATATCTGGGACTACATAATTTATAAATAAAAGAGATATTTTAAATTGGCTCAGGGTTCTGCTAGCTTTATATGAAGCAGAGTTCCAGCATCTGCTTCTGGTGAGGGTCTCAGCAACTATACAATCACAGTGAAATGTGAGCAGGGAGTCAGCACATCACATGGTGAGTGCTAGAGCAAGAGAGAGAGAGCAGGGAGATACCATGCTCTTTTAAACAACTAGATCTCATATGAACTTGGAGCAAGAACTCACTTATCACCAAGGGGATGGTTCTAAGCCATTTATGAGGAATCAACCTTCATAATCCAATCACCTCTTACCAAGCTCCACCTCCAATACTGAGAATCACATTTTGACATGAGATTTGGAGGGGATAAACATCCAAATCATATCAATATGTCCAATTCCATATGTACAGAGTGACAGACACAGATAAAGAGATAGAAATACACATGCAGGGGGTCAGTTAGTATAGGCCAGGAATTTTGCAAATTGCTTTAGCTCTTTTCATGAGTAAATTCATTCTCTGTCCTCAAGGAAGAATGGGAAAAGACAGTCTGATTTTTACATTTGAATTCAGGCATTTATTTTGTTTTGATGCCAGCTTATTTTTAGGGTCACTAAAAATATTTCATTATCTGTATCTAATTTCTAACAGTGTTTTATTAAGAAGTTGAGATTTCAGCCTGGCACGGTGGCTCATGCCTATAATCCTAACACTCTGGGAGGCTGAGGCGGGTGGATCATGAGGTCAAGAGATCGAAAACATCCTGGTCATCATGGTGAAATCCTGTCTCTACTAAAAATACAAAAAATTAGCTGGGCATGGTGGCACATGCTTATAGTCCCAGCTACTCAGGAGGCTGAGGAAGCAGAATTGCTTGAATCCAGGAGGTGGAGGTTGTGGTAAGCCTAAATCGCACCATTGCACTCCGGCCTGGGTAACAAGGGCAAAACTTCATCATAAAAAAAAAAAAAAAAAAAAAAAAAAAAAAAAAAAAAAAAAAAAAAAAAAAAAAAAAAAAAAAAAAAAAAAAAAAAAAAAAAAAAAAAAAAAAAAGAAGCTGAGATTTCAAACACTGGCATAAAATTCTTAAAAGTAGAGGACTGTGGCTGTTAATTTTAGGTGTCAAATAGACTGGATTGAAGAAAACCTAGAGAGTTGGTAAAGCATTATTTCTGGGTGTGTCTGTGAGTGTTTCCATAGGAGATTGGCGTGTGAGTCAGTGGACTGAGTGGGAAAGATTCACCCTCACCCAATGTAAATGGGCATTTATCTGATCAGCTGAAGGCCTGGATAGAATCAAAATGTAAAGGAAAGGCAAACTCTCTCTCTTTCCTCTCTCTCTCTCTCTCTTTCTCTTTCTCTCTCTCTCTCTCTCTCTCTGACCCTCCTTCCCTCCATCCCTCCCTCTCTCCCTCTACTGGAACTGAAACTCTTCTTTTCCTGACCTTGGACATTAGAACTCCAAGATCTCTGATCTCTTGACTTCAGATTCCAATACAGACACCAGCCGCCCCGCCCCCCTAAGTTTTCAGAGCCACAGCCTCAGACTGAGAGAGACACCATCAACTTCCCTGATTCTGATGCCTTCTTACTTGAACTGAGCTATGCTACAGACATTCCAGAGTCCCCAGCTTGCAGATGTTCTGTCATGGGACTTCTCAGCTTCTGGAATTGTGTGAGCCAATTCTCCTAACAATTACCTTTTCATATATCTATGTCTATCTGTCTATCTGTCTGTCTATCTATCTATCTATCTATCTATCTATCTGTATTCTATTGGTTATTTCTCTCTGAAGATCCCTGAATAATATAAGGGCTATATTTCTGGAATTACTGGGTTCTTGGATTTACAAACTTAAATACTGATTTGATACTTCTCATATAGCACAGACCAGAATAGTGAGTCATAGTATAAAAAACTTTCCTTGAAGCATAAGTTAAACATAGAAATCTGATTAATTCTGCCCCCAAAAGTAAATAAACCTCCATTCTTAGTTTGCTCTTAATTTCACAAGTGAAACATTTAAATCTATGTATGTTGAGTTTTCTTAAAGCAAAGCTTTTATCTATAATATAATCTAATTATGTAAAACTGAAATTTTTTCATTTATTCACCAAATTATTATTATGCAGCAACCAGGAAATGTGCTATATGCTCAGGTTCCTGCTGTTATACACTTATATTAAAAGTGAAAGAAGAAGGGTACTAATAAAATAATTGCATAAACATAAATGGCAATTTATAAATTGCAACGCTTCCTTGGGCTATGGAAAATAATTATGTGTTGAGTTTATAATAGATATATTTGCTATAGTCATGCAAATCAAGGAAGGTTTTCCTATTTATTGAGCCAAGGGATGAAGAGTGAGAAAGAGTTAAATAGGCAAAGAGTTTAGGGTATAGCATTCCAGGCATGAGAAGCACCATGTTTGAAGACAGTAAAACAGGACACATTTGCAGATTGAATTAACCGCACTTAGTCTGGGTTAAGATAGCAAAGTCACCCAGGAAAGATTAGTCTTTATTTTGAGTAAAGATTAGAGGAGTTTATGTTGATACTCCCAACATTCTTTTGGACAATGTTCACCCTATAGCAACCTCTTTTTTTTTCTGAAGGGCTGTGATTCCAATTCCTCAATTAAATAATTTATTTCATTGTCCAAAAACAATGACACAAATGGGAATAGAAAATATCCCCATTTATGCATAGGGGTTTATCCACGCCACCCCAATCTCTTTGGCCTCTGGATATTGTTTTTGTTGATTGGCAGATGTAAAGCATTTCTTTCTCTAATCAAGACAGAAGTCAAATAGGGAGTTAGTTTCTTTACAACTGATGAAATATCTCACCTTATTCTGGAAAATCTGTATAAATCATCTTGGGCAATCTGAGCCAGTCATCACACAATAAAACTAGACCTACACTAAGCATAGCCCTATAAGTCATCCAAGCAATTTAAAATATCAGTTTGATATTTGACATGGAGTCAATATATATCTTTATGTTTTGTAGGGACCTACTGAAGTAGCAGTTTACTTAGCTTTGAGCCTATGAAGCAGTCTCAGAAAATCGTTAAAATCAAATGGAAAAACGATGAGTCTAATAATGAAAGCCACCCTAAAAATCTGAAAACAAGTGGGTAAAGTGAGAAAATAAGTCTCTGAATGCATAATGATGTAGTGAAAAGACCAATATGAGAGAGCCTTGCCTGCCCCTTATCAGCCCAGATAGGCTTTCCAGATGGCCTCCACTATTTCCTTTGATTCCCAAGCTACAGCCTTCACTGGTCCTTTACACTTCACTTATTAAACCTTACTTGTTTTTTATCACTTCAATATCATCTTTCCCCTAGAAGATTTTAAAATCATTGAGGATAAACCCTATACCTTCCTTCTTCTCTCCTTGTTTTCTCAGTCACTTTCCTTACTTTTACCTATATTCAACAAGGTACTAAATGTTAGATGTGCTAGGTGCAGGAATGTGTCTTATATATATCCTCTCAGGGTCAAGCAATCCTCCCACCTCAGCCTCCTGAGAAGCTGAGGTTACAGGTGAGTGTCAGCAGGCCTGGCTATTTTTTTTTAGTAGAGATAGGGTTTTGCTATGTTACCTAAGCTGACCTTGAAATCCTGTCCTCAAGCAATTCTCCTGCCTCAGCCTCCTAAAGTTTTAGGGTTACAAGTGTGAGCCACTGAGCCTGGCCAGAATATGCATTATATTATAGATAATCCTATAGATTTGACCAAAGTAAAACAGTTAGCAACTGATGAAGCCTGTATTTGTACCTTATCTGCCTGGCTCCAGTTTGTTCTAGTCAGACAAACCCCAGTTCAAATCTTGGCTCCACTGATATTTAGTTTTGTGAATATGAAAAAAAACATAAAGGCATTAATAAAGTGCATACTAAAAGCCAAGAGTATGATACATTCCTATTCTTATTCAGTCTTCTTAACAATCTTAAGAGGAAGGTGCTATTATTATTCCCATATCACAGAAGAGTATACCAGGAAACAGAAAGATTTAGTAAACTGTCAAAATTCAACTAGTCAATAAGCAGCAGAGCTGATATACAAACCTAAGGGATTTAGCTCCAAGCTCATCTCTGTAGATGATGTTACCTCCCTAATTTTAGTTAATATTAATTGAACCCAAGCTAGATCTAATATCATGCACCCTTGAAATTGCCTGGAAAGTTTCACTTTGTTCACTTGCACATTTATCCAAAACTGAATAAATGTGCTTTTGTTAAATTTTTTGCTTTTGTTAAGTTCTCAAAGTTGTACAAGACTCAAAAAAATATTAAAAGAATACTTATTAGAATGAGATGGGGAGGAGGATGGAATCTAAAGTAATGTGGCACATGTTTTCTGCACTCCAGAAGCTCACAATTCACATGAGGATCTAAGATAGTCAAAGTGATAAGTATGGTATAAGACATAAGACATGGTTGATTCTAAATAAGTGATTTAGAGTAGGCTACTTCTGACTGAGGCAGTAAGAAAAGGCAACACAGAAGAGAGCGCATTTTAGTTGGGTATTGAAGAATGGGCATAATTTTGAGAGGTAGAAAAGTGTAAGGCAAACCTTTTCAGCTTCAGGGATGGGGGACGGGGTGTGAGCAACGACAATGTCACCCTCTGACATTGATACAGTGTTTGGAACATCATCATTTCTCCTTACTATTACAGAATAGCTGTGAACTCTCCAGTTTGCTGGTGTCCTGGTGACATAGGGAGGCTTGGCAGAAAGTTTTGCAGAGCACCTGTTTTAAGCTAGTGGTTTTCACAACCTTGCATTCAACCATCCCAAAGCCAAAGTGAAATTAAATTAATTTGACCCTTAAAAATTACATTTGTAATAAGGAGAACTAAAGACCATAAAATGAAGATAGCACAACAAAACAGAAAGCAAATTAAGAGGCTGTCCTGAAGACCTTTAAGGTGAGGAGGACCTTTTATGCATTGGATGTTGTTAAATCATTCAGTTCATTTCACAGTGACTTGCTTTTGATGCAGCCTAGGATGAAACGTACTTCATTGCTCTTGTGCATAATTAATATGATTCTGTGTAGTCTTCATCAGATAGGTCACCTGTGAATGTAAAGCAGCTGTGTTTTTCCTGAATTTCTTCTTACAATGAATCCTCAAAACATAGATGAAGGGTCATAGATGAGGTTGTGAAGGGCTGCAATTGTTGTCCTTTAATGAACTTGACCTTAATATCTGCCATTCATTCATTCATGCATTTTTAAAATTTATTCATGCATTGATTCCTATATCCATTCATTCATTCAATCAATACCTATTCATCTTTTTACTTGGTCTCTTGAGTGTCTATTACTGTCAGGAACTATGCTAGGCACTGTGGATATGAAAACCAATAAGACAGTTTCAGTCCTTAAGTTGTTCATAGTCAAGTGGGAAAACCTAGCATATTAACAAATAAACTACAGTGTAGTGGATGTGGTACCTAAGTAGGTTTTTCATTTTTAAAGAGTAAAAGAATGTCCACTTTAAAATGCTTGTTATGAAAAATAAAATAATGCATGTAATGAAATAAATCCAGGTAGTACAAAAAGCATTACCAAAATTAAAAA
>NW_016108067.1:82768-125432 GCF_001604975.1 Cebus imitator | reverse complement strand
AAAAAAAAAAAAATGACACTCCCACTCTAAATGCTCAGTCGCCCTCCCTAAAGGTAAATGCTATTTACGGTTTCTTATATTTCTTTCCAGAAATGTTCTTTACAGATATGTAAACACTCACATATTGTATTCTTTTATCTATATCTTGCTTTTGTCACTGGGTATATTTTAGATATTTTTTTCCATATCACTATACACTCTTCATCATCTTTAATAACCAACTGACATTTTATTGTATGGATGTAGCCACATTAATTAACCAGGCTCTTCATGTACATTGTGGTGGTTTCCAGGAAATTGCTATTGCAAAGCAAACAAAGAATATCCTAGTTTTTAAAAACTGGGTATTAATCATTGTACACATACCTTCCTAGTGGTGGAAGTTTTGTATCACAGGTTATGCCAGTTTAACATTTTGAAAACTGTTTCCAAGATGTCTTTTAAAAATAGTTTGATTTAGTTTACTGTATATGATAAAAGCCTAGAAATGGGAGACATTAATTCTGCTTGGAAGACTTGGGCAGATTTTTCAAAGGACAAGAATTTCAGTAGGCTATTAAGGAATGAGTTAACCAGGTGGAGAAAATGCACATGGGTGTTCTAGGTAAAGGTAATTTTTTCATCCTGCCTAACACCTGTGGTCACCAAGAGTCCAAGACGAATGCATGAAGGTGCTGGTGTAATATCCACTCACTATTCAAGACTGTAGTCCTTTAGGATCCCAAGATAGAGTAGGGGGTTTTTGATTAGGGTAACAGTTGTGAATAAGTCCCTATTGGCAAAAATCCTTTCTTACTGATTAATTGTAACACCTTGCTAACTAGTACTCTTGTCCCCTTTTCCCAGTTATTTTAAACATTGTCTGAGTAACCTCTCATATACAACTGGATCTTGTCTCCTGCTTAAAAATATCCAAAACTTCCCTTCACCTATAGGAAAAATGTTAAACTTCTTAGCAAAGTCGGTCATTATCTGGCTCCAACATGCCTTTCCAAGCTCACTTTATGCTTATACTTTCTAATTACCATGCTCCACACCTGCAGGAAACTTGTCATACTTCTCTCAACACACTTTTTTATTGTATGAAGACACCACCATTTATATATTTGTTTTACTATTGATAGGACTGTGTGTGTTTGTGTGTTTCTGTATATGTGTGTGTGTTTGCCATAGAGTGTTTCTATTAGTTTTCTGCTACATGATTCCTAGTTAAAATGTAGGAGAGTTTCTCCAGAGAAGTACTATATCAAGGGGTGAAATCATTAGATTACAGGATATATCCATCTTACTAATGTCAAACTATTTCTCAGAGTTGGTATAACAATATACATTCCCACAGTGGAAGGAAATTCCAGTTTCTCAACATCATCACTATGTTTTGTTGGATTTTTAAGCTTTATTTTAATTTGGTTGATATAGAAAAAAATATTTTATTAAGGAACCAAATAATGTATTTTGCAACAACTTCATTGGAGCTGGAGAGCGTTACTCTAAGTGAAGTAACTCAGGAATTGAAAAACAAATATGTTCTCACTTAGAAGTGGGTGCTAAGCTATGAGGATGCAAAAGCATAAGAATGATGTAATAATCTTTAGGGACTTGGTGGGGGGAAAGGTTGGCAGTGAGAAGTAAAACACTACACATTGAGTATAGCATACAGTGCTCAGGTGATGGGTGCACTAAAATCTCAGAAAGCACCACTAAACTCATCCATGAAACCAAAAGCCACCAGTACCCGAAAACCTATTGGAATATTTTTTAAAAAGTAGTAATCCAAATAGTTTAGCATACATTTACATTTTTTGTAAACATTGATGGTAATAAGCATCATTAATACATAGATTTAAAATAAAGAGATATATGGTATCATAAAAAACTGTATTTTATTGTGGTTTTATTCTGAATTTCTCAGTTAAACATATTTTCAGGATTACGGACATCATGCTTTCTATTCTGTGAAATGCTTATTTTTGTATTTCAAATAATTTTTTAACGGGATTTTTATCTATTCTTTTTGAATCATATAGTTCCTTATCTATTTTGACTTTTTTTTTAATTTATTTTAATTTTTTTTTTTATTTTTTAAGACGGGGTTTCACCATGTTGGTCAGGCTGGNTTGGTCAGGCTGGTCTTGAACTCCCGACCTCAGGTGATCCGCCCGCCTTGGCCTCCAAAGTGCTTGGATTACAGGTGTGAGCCACCATGCCCGGCCTATTCTGACTTCTAATTGTAATCTGTTGGGATGGCTGTGCTTCAATAAAATTTTATCTATGAGATCACTGTATTTACTTAATCTTGAGAGGTTGGGAGGTGGTCAAACATAGAGATTCTTAACACGTTCAGGGAATTTTTTTAATGCACTCCAAGTTGAGAAACACTGCTAGATGTATTAAAAGATAATTGATAAATTTAAGACTCTGAGTTCTCTACCTTTAATGCCTTTAAATGAAACGTTTACCATTTTACACACAAAGGCCATGCATATATTTGTTATCCTTGTTCCTAGGCTTTAGTGATGTTATTGAAAATGAAAATAGTATCTTTTAAAATGGCATTTTCTATTTGTTGATAATGTATATAAATGCAATATAACTTTTTACAGTGATCTTATATCTGGTTTCTTGTTATATATTCTATTTATTATATATTATAAGTTTTATATATATTTTTTTTTGCCACAGAATTTTTGAAATTCATAGACTTTATTTTTTAGAGCATTTACATGTTTTCAGAAAAATTGAGCAAAAGCTAGAGTTTTCATATTACCCCCATACAGTCACATATACACACAGTTTCTCCTACTATTAACATCTTGCATTAATGTGCTGCATTTTTTTAAATTGATAAGTGAATATCAGTATGTTATTATAAACTAAAATCTATAGTTTACATCGCCATTCAGTACTTGTGTTATACATTCTATGAGTTTTGACACACACACATATATATAGGCACGTATCTACCACTGTAGAATAGTTTCATTTCCTTAAAATCCCCTAGGCTTCACTTATACTTCTCTCTTTGCTGTCCCCTACCCCATCCCTGAAGCTCTAGTGATTACTGATTGTTTTTACTCTCTTGATAGTTTTGCTTTCCCAGTATGTCATATAGTCAGAATCACATAGTAGGTAGCCTTTCTGGAATCACTTCTTTTACTTAGCAGTATGTATTTCAGGATTCCTTATTTTTTTCATGGATTGAGAGCTCATCTATTTTTATTGTTGAATGATATATTCCATTTAATGGAAATAACACATTTGTTCGTCCATTCACCACTTAAAGAATATCTTTGTTTCTTCCAAGTTTTGGTAATTATGAACAAACTTACTATAAACATTAATGGATTAATAGGCAGGATTTGTGTGGACATAAACTTTCAATTTATTACAGTAAATACCAAGGAGCACAACTGTTGGATTATATGAGAAGACTACATTAAGCTTTGTAAGAAATTGCTAATCTGTCATCTGAAACTGATGGTACCAATTTGTATCCCTACCTGAAACGAATGTGAGTTCCTGTTACTCTATATCCTCAATAATATTAGTGTTGTGTTGGAATTTAAGGTATTCTAATAGGTAGGTAGTGGTATCTTACTGTTTTAATTTTCAATTCCTTAATGTTATATGAGGTTGAGAACATTGTTTTATATGCTTGTTTGACATTTGTATATCTTCGGTGGAAAGATTTCTGTTCAGGTCTTGTGATCTATTTTAAACTTTGTAATTTTGTTTTTATTGTTAAAAGAATTACTAGCCAGGCATGGTGGCTCATATTTGTCATCGCGGCACTTTGAGAGGCTGAGGTGGGGGGATCACCTGAGGTCAAGAGTTCCAGGCTAGCCTGGCCAACATGGTGAAGCTCCGTCTCTACTAAAATATAAAAATGCTGGGTGTGGCAGCATGCACCTGTAATCCCAGCTATTCAGGAGGCTGAGGCAGAGAGAATTGCTTTAACCCAAGAGGGGGAAGATGCAGTGAGCCAACATCACACCAATGAACTCCAGCCTGAGCAACAGAACGTGGCTCTGTCTCAAAAAAAAAAAAAAAAAAAAAAAAAAAAAAAAAAAAAAAAAAAAAAAAAAAAAAGTATATTTTGAATACTATTTATTTATCTAATGTATCTTTTGCTCCCAGTCTATGGCTTATCTTTTTTTATGATTTTTAACATAAAAATTATTTTTTTTTGCACAGCAGAATTGAAAATTTTAATGAATCTAAATTTTTTATTTGTTTTTCTTTCACAAATCGTGCTTTTGACATGGTCATTAACAAACCCAAGAACACCTAGATTTTCTCCTACATTACTTTCTAGAGTTTTACAGTTTTGCTTTTCATACTTAAGTCTATCATCTTGAGTTAGTTTTTATAAAAGCTGTAAGTTTTGTCTTTAGATCTTTCTTTTGCATGTAGATAGCCAGTTGTCCCAGCACCATTTGATGAAAACCTTTCTGCACATATTAACAATTTTTCAGCTTATTCTTTCGAATATTTTGAGTTTTCTATGTGGACAGTCACATTGTCAAGCAATAACAAGAGTTTGTTTCTTCTCTTTTTACTTTTTTATGTTCTTTCTACATCTTTTTCCAAATGCACTGGCTAGGACCTCCAGTACTTTGTTGGATTGATATGAGAGGATGTATCCTATGTTATTCCTGAATACTTGTAACATTTCATCATTGAATCTATTTAAAGGATTTTAAAAATACAATATTGCTATGCAATTCACATACCATAAAATTTACCACTCGAAAATGTACAATTCAGTGATTTTCAGTATATTCATAAAGTTGTGCAACCATCATCACAATCTAATTCAAGAATATTTTTGTCACCCCAAAAATAAACTTTTTACCCACTAGCATTCACTAGTTATTTTCCCCATTTGTATCCCCTGGCAACCACTAATCTACTTTCTGTCTGTATAGATTTGTCAACTCTGGACATCCCATATAAATTGAATAATACAATAGCCAGAGGCGTTTTGTGTCTGGCTTCTTTCACTTAGCATAATGTTTTCAAGATTCATCCATGTTGTAGGAACTAGCAATACTTCATTAGTTTTTATTGCTGAATAATACTTGGTTGTATGAATATATCCCTTTAAAAAATCAATTCAGCAGCTGATGGTCATTTAGGTTGTTTTTACTTTTTGGCTACTTTGAAAAATACCATTTTAAATATTCTCACAGAAATTTTGTGTTTTCAAGTGTATATACAGGTCACACGACAACTCTCTATTTAACATTTTGAGGAACTGCCAAACTGTTTTCCAAAGCAGCTGCACTGTAATTTTTGTAAGTAGCTTTTATTAAGTTAAATAAGTTTCTTTCCATTTCTAGTTTTGATCATTTAGATTAAAATTATGAATGCATGTTGGATTTTACCATTTTTCTGCATTTATTGTGTAATCATATGTATTTTTTTTATTTTCAGTTTGTTACTGTGGTAAATGTCATTAGTAGATTTCTCACATTGAATCATGCCATTCCTAGGATAAATACAACTAGAGTATTATGGTTTGACTTACTTATACATATCCAAAATTCAGTTTGTAAATATCTTAGTTGGAATTTTTACGTTAATGTTAATGAATAAGGTATCCTATACCTTCTCATTTTATTTTTTTCTTGTGTTGGTAACAAAGTTATACTAGCTTCACAAAATTAGTTTGAAATATTTCTTCTTTTTCTATTCCTTTAAAGGTTAAGATATCCTATTTTTTGTTATTTGATATTTCATATAACACACTCTTAAAACTGCCTGGATTGAATAATTTTTCCATGCAGAATTTTTAAATACTGATTTAATTCCATTAATAATTTTAGAAGACAAATAAAATGTATTTTCTTGCATGAATTTCATTTGATTTCTTTCTTCCATTTCACGTGTTTTCAAAATTATTAGGATAATATCATTCATGATATTTTTCATTTACCTTTTAACATCTGCTGGATTCATATTTATGTCTCTTCTTTTTTCTAATAAGATAGCTCTGATCCAGGAATACTTGTTTCCAGTGTATATCTAGGTAAAACTCTGTTGTGCACTGCAGGTATGTTGGAAATTGAGGAAGAAGGGAATTACCAGAAAGTCCTGTTGAAAGTCACTCTCTTCTTATCACAAAAATAAATTATTTTGGTTTAATTAGTGGTATGAAGATAAACAATTTTAAAAGTTCTAATTTCTTACTGTCTTTGCCCTAGGTGTAGCCACTGTTAACAATTTACAATATATTCTTCTCAAATATTATTTATGTATTTATTTCTCTAAAAAATAAAGCATAGCAAATACACTCTTAGAAAGCTTTTCTTACATAATACGTCTTTGATATCTTTTTTATGTTTTAAATCATGAAATTTAAGACTATTTGTGATAGGTTGCACATTAGAAGGCCAGTCTATTTTCATTCCCACTATAAACCTTCTCCCTTGAATACTCCAGCTCATTGTTATCTCTTCCTTCTTTGACATTCTTTAATATTGGTCTTATTATTAAATCCCTCCACAATTTAGCATTTGATTGACATACCAGTTTCTATTTTATTTGATACATTGGTCTCATATTATTTCAAATGAACTCTTCTTGTTTTCTTAGTAAGACTAAGTACTTTTAAAAATCTTACCATTATAGTATGAAGACAGTGGGTTCTCACTTACTTGTTAACTTCATTTTATCTTATAAAGGTGGGCTTCTTGAATTCAGCAGGCAGAGACATACAAGTGACATATACATCAATTTCTCTTTAACCAGGGGATAGTTTTTAACTCCATTGTTAAAGAAATGAACCACGTTTTGCTCGCATTCCACAAGCTGCCAGCACATTGTCCAATTTCAATAAATGCTAACCAAGAAAAACTGAGATATATTAAGCATTGCCCTGCAGTTCATTTCATCTGCAGATGTCAGTATTTATTCAAATCAAAGCTTTCTCTGGCCTACAGTTGATTGTCATGAAGACATTTATCTGTTCATCTGTCCTCTTATTTGAGGCCAAATGTGTTCTCAGGCAGGGGCGGAGCCAAAGAAAAGACAAATTGGATATTACTAAATATCGTATTTGCTTGTTAACAAACAAAAGTATTCTTACACCCAATTTTTTAAAAAAACTTTTGTCATAGTTGATGAACTTGTGCTATAGATAGATTGTAGCTATATGGATAGATACATACATACATAGTTAATACATACATACATAAAAAGATGAATGTTATATATTATATTATTATATTTAATGTTGGTAACTGCCACTCACACTTTTTTTGACTTCCTCTGGCAGTATTCTTCTTTCTGCATTTATAAGAATGCCCTAATGCATGAAGTATCCTGTTTGGAAGAATGCTTCTGCATTGCTTCCTTACCCTGTGGGCTACTAAACTATCTGTGTCTTATTAATGTCTTTGTGATTTCATTATCTTTTGAAAATCTCCATAGTAAAATATCTCTCTTACTGGTGAGAAGCAAATATTTTCTGCCACAAGAACTAGGTTCTGAATGCGCCATCTTCCCAACTGGAATGCCAAATGTATCTATGGCTTCCTCTCCAGTTATGTATACAGACTACCAACAGGATTGTGTCTGGATTGTTTTTGCTGGGGTGAAGAATGAATATCTTCTAGGAAAAGGATTTACAATTTCATATAGCCAGGGACCTTCATGGTAAATAATGTACTCCATTATTTCTAGGTGAGAACTTTGAAACCGAATCCCCCATGCATAGCAGTATTTGGAATAAATATCAGTAAATGTTGATTCTTAAGTTCCTCTGGCTAGTTAAGGTATAAATTACCACAGTGAAATACCAAAGTAAATCTTAGCATCTGAAACCCTTCAGGTGAGGTTCCCTTCATCAAGTACCTCCAATCTTACTCTAGAAATGCAAAAAAAAATTATAAAAACAGATCATATCCTGGTCTACATGGCACCTGCTTCTTATAGGTTCTAGAATGAAATCAGATAAGACAGCAGTACCTTCTCTGGTAGTCTTGTTTTTGGAAAATATGGAGAGAAGATGCACCCATTGCATACATTAGAGGGATATGATGCTCTTTGTTTAAAGAAAACATGAAGAATGCTGAAATTTTGGCAGAAGTGAAGTAATTTTTTTTTAAGTTTTCTAAGATTTCTATTTTTTTCTTAAAACAGCTAAGGGTCAATACTTGTGCTTAAAAAGGAAAATAAATATGATGACGGCTCCTCAATAAGCATGGAAGATTAAAGGTATGCACTGAAGGTGTATCTTTTCTCCCTTCAATAATTCTTTGAAAATTAAAAAATTAGATAAAACTCATGTGATTTACAAAATTGAAGAAGAGAAACAATACAGGAGAGATGCAAATAAGATGGGAGAGTAGTGACAGTACTTAGAAAGTTGAAAGCTAAATGTCTGAGAGTGTTCCCAGATTGATTCAATGGTTAGGCTGCTTATTCGAAGGGCCCAATAACAAAATGCAGATGAACTGGGAAATAAGAGAGTTTATTTCTGGTAACTGGGTACAGGGAGAAGGCCAGGAAAATATCACCAGACCAACTCAAAATTACAAAGTTTTTCAGAACTTATATGCCTTCTAAGCCATATGTCTATGTGTAAGTGTGTGTTAATCTAAGGTCATAGATAATTAACTTTTTCCAATCTATAACTACTGTCTGAGTCATGAAGACCTTCCTCTGGAGCTTCAGTAAATTTACTTAATCTAAATGCATCCAGGTGCTGGGGTGCTGGGGTGATTACCTTTATCTTATCTCCTGCTAAATCATGGAGGTTTGGGGAGTTTCTTTACACCCCCAATAAAACTTGCTTTTGGAAGTCTAGAGAGTTTCTTTAGACCCTCGATAACTTGCTTAATCCTGAACAGGTCCTGTTAAGAATTCCTTCATTTTCTTGTTATACTTCAAGGCCAGGAAAGGCCTAGGCAAAACTCCTGGTGGGCTTTTTTTTTACATTCCAGATTTTGGATAAGGGCATTGTCTGTATCAGCTTTTAATGTTTAACTTAACCATTCAGTCAGTGCTGAAGCAGTTTTCATGAAGGCCTGCCTGTTCAGCTGTTAGTGAGACCTGGCCTACTACAAGAGGAATGTAACAGTGAGATGGAGGATAGCAATGAAGCAGGTACATGTTGTTTCTATGACCTAGGGAATCCTGAGAAGTTACAACTACCAGGTAGCTCTGAAAGTCAAGGTGTGGGCATGGTTGAGGAATACAAGCACACAAACAAGAAGATTGTTTAATAATATGTGTAGGAGTAGTTAGACCTCCAGCTCCACTATAAAATGGCAAAGATTAAAATGAGGGGATTCTGGATCTGGGGATTACTGCACAATTTAGAAGGAGGATTTCACAACTAAAACTAAAATATGACCTGAGAATCTACATGCTGAGTGATAAAATCCTCTCAGCTCTTTCTCTCTTTCAATTTCTAGAGCACTGGCAATCAAGACTAAAAATCCCAGGGAAGGGATTGGTGGATGGATTTCTACCTGGGAAGATTGGCTGACCTAGAAAAGATGAATGCATATGCAGAGACTGTAATCAGAAATTCAGCCTCACCCTTAAACATGAAGAAACACCCAAGAATAAATTTGTGAAAAACTTCTAAAATGAAAAATAGACAAAAAGGAACAAAAAGGGGAATTTACAGGGAATAGAGACAGTACAAGGAGCAAGACAGAATGTAATTATCATCATCATCATCATTATCATCATCATCTTGATCACATCATAATAAAATAAATCAACAGAATGGCTGGAAGAAAAAGTTTATCAAACTACACAGAAACTAGATAAAATTTCTAATCTGGAAACAACCGAAGAATTAACAAAGAAAATCAGTTCAGAAGGTCCTACTCCATCAGAATGTATTTTCTGAAAAAGCATGACAATAAATCACAGGGGAGGAAATTATCAATAAAATCATAAAATTGAGTGTCTCATAAATGAAGGACTGTAGCTTCCCAAATGAAGGTGCCAACCAAATATGATGAATAAAAGAAAACATACACAATGGCACATAATTGTGAAATTTCAGAGAACTGGGGCAAAAAAGAGATTCTAAAAGCTTCCCTAGAGAAAATAAAACAAACAAACCAATTATCATACAAAAGATCAAAAACAAGAATAACATTTGGTTTCTCAACTGGAGTATTGGAAGGTAGACAATATTTGAGAAATACCTTTAAAATTCAAAAGAATAATTGCTTGCAACCTAAAAATTTATAACTAGTTAAAATGTCAAAAAAGTGAAAATAAATATCTTTTCAGACATGAAAAATCCAAAAAAAAATAATACAGACTCTCTCAAGGAGCTACTTGAATATGTATTCCATGGAATCAAGAGAGATTGGAGATTCAGGAAATAGAGCAATGGGGCAAACAAAAGGCTAAAAATAATGCATAAGAAAATGTCTTTTGCTCAAACTAAAAAGTCAGGAGATAATATGTAAAACTAAAAATTAAGAAATAAAAGTGTGTTGTTTCAAAATAACAAGAAATATGAAAAGAAATAACTAAAAAAGTTGAAAGCAATTAGCCTGGGGAAATGTACTGAGTATTGAGATGGGATACAGAAGTAGACTGCTGCTTTTCTTTCTTTGACTTTTAAAGCAATGGTCATGTATTATTTATAACAATAAAAACTACATAAAAAAGAAATATGATAACTTCAAAGAGATTTACTTTTGAATCTCAACACTAACTTATCCCAGCTTTAAGGTAACTATACCATTGGTATGAAGAAGCTAGTCATCTTTTATTAAGATAATATTAACCCTTCTAGAATAATCTAGCAAGTTTTTAAAATATTTTGCTCACTAAAGTGAGATTTTAAGCTAGTAAAATACCAGTGATAGAGAAGGCTGTTAAATAATTTTGAATTGCCAAAGTAAACACTGGACTTTTAGCTTCAGCAATGTCCTTTTGAGGAATTTTTCTGTTGTGCCACCCATAAAACTCACTGCTCTTGGTTGCCCAAAGTAGATGGGTGACACCTCTATTATCTAAAATTCTTACTACTCTTCCTATGAAAGATACTACTATAATAAAAAATACTAACAATAAACCAGCTTTCATTAAAATATTACACAGAGAGGGGAGTTGAGATCTTATGTATGATAATTTGGGTACTTTATGTGTATATCCTGTGGGAGAGGACAGTATAAAAAACAGCGTAGAGTGAGAAAACTCTGGCATCCTTTGGGGGTCAATATAGTGCTCCATATTCATTTTAACAAGATTGCTTTTGCAGTGTTTCAGCAGCAAGTTTAGTAGACAAAGCACAAGCTTTGGTATCATACCTGACGTTGGATTCAATCCAACTTGGTCATGTAAAACACTCTATGATCTTGGATAAATTATTTAACCTAAGCCTCAGTGTCATCCATATAATGTAGGATGGAGACCTGTGGGAGGGTATAATTAGAGTTTACATGACTATTAAATGAGATAACACATACAAGATGCTCAATATACTACACATTAGAGACCACTCAATGTTATTTCTTAAAATCACTCCAATTTAAAATTTATTCTTAAGAATGAATTATTTCCTGTGTTGTTTCAGCCTCTAGCCACTACAGAAATGGTATTTTCTAAATCTTATTTATCTCTTTTAACAGTTTGGGAAATGCTGTTGATACTTACTGTAGTGTATTTGAATAGCTTCCATTGTAGCGATTAAAATCCTCAAGTGTTTAACATTACCAAAGAGTATATCAGAGGATACTTTAAATATATAGCATTGGAGATGCAGCATATCTTGACATGTATCCATTATTTTTAGGAACCTAAGAAATGACTTGAAGGGCTGTAATCTTAGGCTGCTGCCTTTTCCCTAAGTTTGGTCTAGATTTCAAAGTGAGTCATAGTACCTGAAATCCACCAGATGAGAGTCTTTTCATCAAGTGTCTCCAATCTTACTGTACAACTGTAAAAAAACTTTTAAAATAATTATGTCTAGAGTTGTTAGGCGTTTTAAAAACATTCTTGGCCGGGCGCAGTGGCTCAGCCTGTAATCCCAGCACTCTGGGAGGCTGAAGTGGGCAGATCACCTGAGGTTGGGAATCTGAGACCAGGCTGATCAACATGGAGAAACCCCGTCTCTATGGAAAAAAATAAAAATAAAAATTAGCCAGGCATGGTGTATCATGCCTGTAATCTCAGCTACTCAGGAGGCTGGGGCAGGAGAATCTCTTGAACCTGGGAGGTGGAGGTTATGGTGAGCCAAGATCACCACCACTGCACTCCAGCCTGGGCAACAAGAGTGAAACTCTGCTCTGCCTAGAATTTCTTTGCCTCCTGTCCCTATAACTAAGGTATCTGTTGATCCAGTTTGACACTATTTATTGGCCATAAACCTGGAATCTGGAACCATATTAGATGAAAGAAAAATGGGGTTGATGTTAAGGGACCTACACAAAAAGATACACTGTTATTTGTAGAATTTGAAAAAGATTTTCCTGTAAGATAGACCAGTGGGAAAACATATATCCTAGTGTCTAGCTTAGTATGTGCTCAATAAATGTTACCTGTTGCTCCCTCCTATTGCAATTAATTCCATATTTTCGATTCTCTTTGCTATTATCAATTATTGATATTTACTTTATTTTTCTTACTTGGATTGATGTTTGTTTTCATCACCCTTTAAGTTTGTAAAGCACACATCTCCCAATGGAACTCATACATAAAGTGATCTTCCTGTAGTAAGTTCTTAAACTGCTGCTGTGTGTGATTGTAAAGGTATTCTTAAGTATCCTTCTGCTCATGAAGTAATAATATCCTGGTTTTTTACATGCATTTCTAATTCCTCAGTCAACTTTTTTAGTATTTTCTTTTTTTCATCTGAGTGTGGCTCTTAGTGAGCTAACATATTAAGTAGCCATATATGTTAGTCATTTTGTTAGGATATTTTAAAAAAAATAATAGTTTTAAAAAATTTTTAATCTGAGAGTGGCTCTTACAGAACTAGCACAGTAAGTGAGAAATGTTAGACGAATGTTAAACATTTGAGAGTCTCAGAAAGGTGTTTACCCCTCTCATATACGATTCCTCTTAGTTACCTGGCACACTTTAGTTCATATAGAAATAGCATACTCATTTTCTCAACTGGTTACTGCAAAGTGGAATCCACTTTTACAAATAAGAAACTAAGGTTCAGAAACTCAAATGATTTGACCAAGGACATTCAGCTAGTAAGTGTTGAAACTGGGATTAAAGCTCCAAACTCCAAATAAGATTTTTGCTCTTAGTATAGACTAATTTTTAAGAAACATGTGTTATTCAAAAAAAGAGGTGGTCTATTTTCTAAATTCCCCTCCAAAATAAAAAATTGTAGAGATAATAGCTATATATGAGGGCTATACTACTAAATCTTCAATATAACTAAAGTCTCTGTTTCTCAGTAAAATTTCCAGCTAGATCGGTATTTCACATCCATGGTTCATCTTAGGACAGTTAAACATGGGCCAGAACCTTAAGCACTAGCATTCTATAAATTCATACATAAAGGCAACTCCCCTGTCCCCATCCTATTACATACTTCCTGATGTTTATGGCAGTGTTGTTACTAGGGCAACTAGATTGTACATTGAGCCCATCTCCTTGGTAACTAAGAAGGCATTTTCTATTGTAATGTATCCTTTTCTTCGGAGTAAGATGACATCTTCCCATCGCCCCCCATTCCATTTTTTCTTTCATTTTTCAAGTCTTACTTCATTTGCTCAGGGAGGGGAAAATGACTAAATCTCAAGGATTGAATTTTTAAACACCATTTTTTAAATTGCAGACTCAGGAAGAGTGATAGAAAAGCCTTAGTTTGATTTTTCTATTAAGAATAGAGCAAAGCAAAAAGACCATTTCAATAAGTATTTAATTTAGGTAAGACCCACATCAGACTAGCTTGAGTCTTGGGAAAGCCAGAAGACTTTTGTCCCTCAGCTTGTCTATAGTTCTCTCTGGGATACTGTTATAATTGACATTAATGTTTAGAGTCTCACTCTTTACATTTACACAACACAGAGAAATATTTTCCAGCTACTTCTGTGGAGATGTGTAGAAATTGGTCAGTAATTCTCTTGGTTGGCCGTATGCAAACCATTGAGACATATTTCCTTTTATAAGGTTTAAAAACAGTTAAGTCTGAAAATTTCCAAAATGAAACACTTCATAGTAGATTTTTCCTGGAAGCAGAATATTAGTAAAGAAAGCAAGGCAGAAGCCTCTTGGACAATGTATATTAGTATAGCCCCAAATTATCTACAGAAGAGTTTCCTGGTGGAATGAGGTTCTTTTAGCAGGTAGAATGCAATTTGAAAGTACTAGTAGTAGATAAGGAAAATGTGGAATGTGTGGTAATTGGATAAAAGCATCTGTATTTCTAGTTCTAGATTCTTAAGGAATTGCCACACTGTCTATCAACAATGGTTGAAATAACTTACACTCCCACCAACAGTGTAAAAGCATTCCTATTTCTCCACATGCTCTCCAGAATCTGTTGTCTCCTGATTTTTCAATGAACTTATAATAACAAAAAATAAATAAATAAAAAATAAAAGTACAAAATTAGCTGGGTGTGGTAGTGCATGCCTGTAATCCCAGTTACTCAGGAGAAAATTAAAAAAGCATTTGTACTGTTCTGATGGTTAAACGGTAGGTTTTATCTTAATTTAACACTACATATCTAAGAAAACCTTAATGATTGTAATAGGACCTTAAAATAATTCATGTAAAAATTGTCTTTGCATTGTAGCACCTATTTTAATTTAAATGGTTCAAAAATTTGCCGAAGCTTATTGGAAATTATGTTGGTAGAAGAGGCAGGGTCGTGGACTCGCATTTGAAAATAGTTCAGTGAACAGATTCCCAAGAACCCTACGACACGGCTAGAGCTATGTAATAATGGCAGTAGCAATTCATGGGAAAATAGAATGGATCATGAAAATCTAGAATTTGTAGCATCTAGAATAGAAATAAACAGCTAGAGGTGAAGCTGACCTTTGCATCTTAGAATTACAAAACTATGCCTGTAATCCCAGCACTTTGAGATGCTGAGGCAGGCGAATGACCTGAGGTCAGGAGTTCGAGACCAGCCTGGCCTACATGGTGAAACCCTGTCTCTATTAAAAATACAAAAATTAGTCCGTCATGGTGGCAGACGCCTGTAATCCCAGCTACTTGGGAGGCTGAGGCAGGAGAATTGCTTGAACCAGGGAGGCAGAGGTTGCAGTGAGCTGAGATCATGTCACTGCAGTCCAACCTGAGCGACAAGAGTGAAAAACTCTGTCTCAAAAAAAAAAAAAAAAAAAAAAAAAGAATCACAGAACTAATCACATCCTACTTTCTATGGTGTGCCAATAGAAGTAATAACTAAGTAAATCAACATAACATCTAACTTAAGGTTACATCCTTGTGATTTTTTTTTTTTACCTTTTAGTGTCTTTCTAAAATTCCCATTAAATCAATTTCCTGATTATTTTCTTTACCCCAAAAATAATTGTAACTCAGACCTCAGTAGTTTTATTAAAATGGTGTGAAGCAAAGTCTTACCTATTATTGATGAATTACACAGCAAAGAGAAGCCAACCATGAACTGGAGAAATTTGCACTGAACTGTAAATCAGGACTTTATGTTTTGGTTCTTCCTCTGCCATTAACTACATGTGTTACCTTCAGAAATCTTCTCAATCTCTCTCTCTTTCTCTTTCCCCCCTCCTCCCTCCTCCCTCCTCCCTTCTCTCTCTCTCTCTCTCTCTCTCTCTCTCTCTCTCTCTTTCTCTCTGTCAATCTCAGTTTCATGTCTTGGTCTTCAGATTCACCTTTTGTGAACTAGAGGGAATCAATTAGATGACCTCTAAGGTCTTTCTAGATATAAAGTTCTGTGATCCTTTGACCCTGTTAAAAATAATAGCAAAGGCCAAGCTATAGTAAAAGAAATAGCCTGGAAAAGTTAGACATGCAATTAAAAGCAAAACAAACAACAAAGCATTGGTAAGAAAGCAGAATAAAATGGACTTTTTGAAGAAGCAATTAGCTCAGCATAGGAAATAGAATGGTAATTCTGTACTATTAATATTTTACAAAAAAATAACTCTCTGTTCTTCCCTGCAATAAAAGGCATTGCAGATTGCTGTATTGTAGTCAGCTGATAACTGGGTAATCATAATTAATGGAAAGAGATTCAACAATTTAGTAAAGCAAGATGAAGATTAGAAGGTCACACAAATAAACAGAAGAGGATGCACTGAAATAGAAGAAATATTTGGCTATGTAAGGATTTCTGCCTTATTAGGACTATGTGTTTGCTGATCTTGGCATTAGAGCTCTGAACAGAAAAAACTTCTAAGGCCAACATTTTTTAAAAACATGCACTCATTGCATGCACTTGTGGCCTCAATCAAGATAGATGATCTTTTTAAACCAAGTTAGGTTTGAAAACAGAAATCTAGGAAAAAACATAGACTTGCTCTTTGTTCTTGTATTATTGTAAATATCAATTAATTTCAGTCTTCAGCTTTCAAACAACCAAGTAACACAGCATCTGTGGCCAGAGGGAGATTACAATGAACTCTGTTTAGAGAAGCTTTGTTTGTATGTTGTTTCTCACTTTTGGGCTATAGGCTCCTTGAGTCTAGTAGCTATGTCTTATTTGTCTTTGTATCATCCACAGTCTTTTATAGAATATCTAGCTTGGTCTCATGAACTGTAGGCATTAAAGTTGTCATGTTAATCAATAAAGAAGTACTTGCATTGTGAGGAATAAAAGCTAGCAAAAATTTGGCTATCATATACTGTGTGAGATTTTAGTTAATACATAAGAACTGTTTGTAATTAATATGTTAGATGTTCAAAAGCACACTGACATACCTAAGAACCTTTGGAAATTTTCTTGACTATTTTAAGCAAACTTGAATAATCCAGTTTATATAATTTACTTAGGAAACGTTTTTTCTACACAGGTAGATAAAAAGCTAATCTTCTATCTAACCTATATGTGGGTTATTAATAACTCAGAGGTGTATGAACTAGTGAGATTCTATGCATATTTGATACCAAAATATCCATGCTAAGAGAAGGTAGTGATGATGAGATAATACTGATGCGAACAAAAATGGTAACTATGATGATTTCAAAAGTCAAATATCATTATCTGTATGGAAATCTTCCTATGGCAAAATAAACATAAATCAATTTCTTAAGGACACATGCAAGCAAGTGAACTAAAAACAGTATAGATAGTTAAAGCTTTAGTTAAAATGTCTTTAATAATTGATTAAAAAGGTTAGAATAACAATTTGGAAATAATGCTCTTAGAAGTCCAAAAATTTTAAAGGACCTTAGAAACCACTAGATTAGAACAAATCTCTGTTTGCCAAACCCAAACACCTACTTAGGATTTGAGAACATGTAGTAAATATTTATTTCTTTTTATTTTCTCTTCATTACGATTTTTTTCTTTTTTAAATTTTTTATTATCATACTTTAAGTTCTGGGGTACATGTGCAGATCGTGCAAGTTTGTTACATAGGTATACACATGCCACTGTGGTGTGCTGCATTCATCACCCCCTTTAATCAACATTAGGTAGTTCTCCTAATGTTATCCCTCCCCAATCCCCCCAACTCCTGCTATCCCTCCTTTAGCCCCCTCCCCAACCCCTGACAGGCCCTGGTATGTGATGCTCCCTTCCCTGTCCATGTGTTCTCATTGTTCAACACCCACTTATGAGTGAGAACATGCAGTGTTTGGTTTTCTGTTCTTGTGTCAGTTTGCTGAGAATGATGGTTTCCAGCTTCATCCATGTCCCTGCAAAGGACATAAACTTGTCCTTTTTTATAGCTGCATTGTATTCCATGGTGTATATGTGCCACATTTTCTTATTTTTTTTTGTACATTTCTTTAGCAAAATTCCATGAGGCTAGTCACTATAAGACCCCATTGACTAGTGAGTTCATACTTTATTTGCTGTTTTTAAAGTTCATTAGACAATTCTTGATTGAGAAAACTTAGACTTCTTTGAAATGCTATCTTTGTCCCCTTCCTTTGTAAAATGTATCATCTTTCACCCTAAATTAATAAAACTACCAATAATGGGTATATTGTTTAACTTTCAGTGAAAAGTCACACAACAAATGCTTTTTTATAATATTCAAGCAGTAACAATTATATAAGTATTTGTAGTAATAATATAGTGATTCAGAGCTTTCTGTAAGATGGCTTTCATAGTGTGTCAGCCACTCCAGTGGTATAAGCTTTTTAAATATATTTCATGAATATTCACACATTTCTACATCTGTCCCTTAATTTTATCCCTTTCCTTGTAGAATATTTGTGGGAGATGGGAAGGTCAGAAAGATATGTCAAATTAAGGCTAAAGCATCTCCATTTGTAATGTAAGGACATTTTATCATTGCTAATTTAAACATATTGGTACAATAATGCATTTGCAAAACCCATACATTTTGCTAACAGTCTTGTGAACAATTCACACATTGAAAATTAGTCTCTGAGACTGATAGCGTTCATTTTAAGATGACTGTTTGGAAGCTAGTGTGCCTACAGCTAGGTGAGCAATCTGAATGGGCATCGATGAGGTGGGGGACACCTCATATGTAAATATTCATTTAAAAATCATATGGACCAGGAGCGGTGGCTCATACCTGTAATCCCAACACTTTGGGCAGCCAAGGCAGGCAGAACACATGAGGTCAGGAATTCCAGATCAGCCTGGAAAACGTGGCGAAAATCCATCTCTACTAAAAAATAAAATAAAATAGCCAGGCATGGTGGTGGGAGCCTATAATCCCAGCTACTCAGGAGGCTGAGGCAGAAGAGTCGCTTGAACCTGGGAGGCAGAGGTTGCAGTGAGCTGAGATCATACCACTGCACTCCAGCCTGGGTGACAAGAGCGAGACTCCATCTCAAAACAAAACAAAAGTATGTATATATATATACATACTTTATATATATATACATACAGTATGAGCCATACGGTATATATATACACACACACACACACACACACACATACATATATATACACACATATATATACATATATACATATATATGTGTGTACATATATATGTGTGTGTGTATATATATATGAATTGACAACATGCTTTGTCTAACAAATGTAAAACTATACTTCCAATAAACACAACAAATAAAGTACTGAAATCCATTAGAAAGTATTTGTGAAACAGTCTTTGGGGACTCAGCTTTGATGCTTTAAAAGGCAGAGGAAGAGAGAAAAACTAATTGCCACTTGGAAAGGGGTGTGTTTTCTTTGTTCATTTGAAATCAGAGCCAACAGTAATAATGGTTTTCTATGACCCTAAAGCTCTCTCTTCATTAAGAGCAGAAAGACTGGCCTTTATTAGACCAGACTCTGAACAAACAGGTCATTTTCTATAGAAGAGTTCTGATACATGTGCTTCCTATTGCCAGATTTGAAACCTCTATATATTTTAGTTGAATGTCAGTCCTTTGCATATTGACCACACAGGCATATTTTATGATCATGGGTTAGCGGTGGTGATTATTAAAAATAATTACTTATTAAAATTAATAACAACATAGCAGGGCTTTCAGTCTGCTTTGTTTGACATAAAATAAGAGGTTTGAAAGCCCTTTTTCTTAGCCCTGCACCTCAGAAAGAAATACTTGCTGCCCTTGTTTTCCAGTACTGCATATGATGTAGGAGATAAAACAATTTGGTGAATGTAAAACAGAACAAAAGTCAAGCAGAAAAGTATTGGTAGTAAAACTTCAAGCTTAATAATAATTAGGCACCTAGTTTCATTGCCTTTCTCATGCATAGTACTGACTTGGCTCATACTGGGTGCACTACCATTTCCTCTTCATTTTCTATTATAACACTTATTTGTCCTGGAGCTTACAAGAAGCAACATAACACAGTGACAGATATGGCAGCATCTTAATGGAAATTTCAACAAATCAGAGCTCAGTTGAGATTCAAACATGCAGAAGAATGAGTCAAGCTCTGCAATATACCATTCGATCATTATTTCTTTACCTGAAAAAATATTATATTTTTCTGGGAAAATCAAATCCTATACTAGCAAATGATCTATCTGTTGCCAAAAGGTTATAATAAGACAATAAAGTAAAAGGCCAAACACAAAAGAAGCACACAGAAACTTGTGATAATTTTGATTATGGATAGAAATATTTTTCAATTGTTTTGACAGGTGTTATAATGGAAATCTAATTTTTGGAGAAATGTAATAAATTGAGGTCACTATAATTTCAGTACATTAAAATCATCTATGTAGATGGTCTGAATGCTAAGATAATATAGCATTAAATGCTTATTAGCATTACAGTGGTTCAACATGTTATGTGTTACAATTGGTTCTCTCTCTAGCATTATTAATACTTAGATCATAATTATTAGTTCTAAGACATAAGTATTGATACGCTAAAGGATTCTCAGTTTTACATTCCCACTGCCTTTTTAATCTACATGCTAATCAATAGAATACGTCATGCCAACTAAGATTTTGAAATCAGACCTATTCTAAGACCACAGTACTGTGTTTTCCTATGCAAATGTTTTTACCTGCTTTGCCTAATCCAATTTAAAATACTCTAATTTTAAACATCTCACAGAACAGCACTTGTAGCTCTTACATTTATATAACTGGTTCTATTCTTAATTACATTTTAAGACAGCCCAGATCTGAAAAGCAGTCTATTATTCCCGTCAGACTCAGAAAAGATTGATATATCCATGTGCATGTTTCCTGGTTTATACCAAATTGATGGCTATGTCTACAGGAAACCAATACACTGGATCATTGAAACTGTTCAATAAATTCAGAAAAAGTAAAAGAAAATTATCTGATTATTTAGTGCTAGAATCACCAAATATTTGTTATTTAAAATGGGTTCCATCAGATATTTTATAGATATTTCACTCACAAAACATAAAGTTGTCATATTCCTTTCACATTACTTGACTCAGTATAATATTCACCTTATTTGGCAATTTAGAGTTTGCTTCAGTGATGGCAGTAGATACTGGTAGTTTATTATTTCACTTCAGATAATATTTGCATTTATATTTCTTTTTTATTACAAATCAATAATGCAATTAACATAACAAGATCCCGAGAGCTATTTCTGTAATTATTGTGCTTATCAAGAATCACTGCATAAGACGTAAAACAGCTTGAAACAAAGTCATAAAGCTGGTTCCAGAAAACCACCCCCAAGAAAAACAAAATAGTATAACTTTTATGTGACCTTTCCTTTTTTTAAAGATTTTGTAAGGACTAAAGAAAGAATATCACCAACCAAATATGGAACTCACTCTATTCACTGCAAGAAAAAACATATTCCTGGGCCGGGCGCGGTGGCTCACGCCTGTAATCCCAGCACTTTGGGAGGCCGAGGCGGGTGGATCACGAGGTCAAGAGATCGAGACCATCCTGGTCAACATGGTGAAACCCTGTCTCTACTAAAAATACAAAAAATTAGCTGGGCATGGTGGTGCGTGCCTATAATCCCAGCTGCTCAGGAGGCTGAGGCAGGAGAATTGCCTGAACCCGGGAGGCGGAGGTTGCTGTGAGCCGAGATTGTGCCATTGCACTCCAGCCTGGGTAACGAGAGTGAAACTCCATCTCAAAAAAAAAAAGAAAAGAAAAAACATATTCCTGTCTTGGCTCCTAAAATAATGTGCTGTCCTTCAGTTATTTTGATACTATTTGATGTCATTATTTCCTTTATTTTTTAACTTGTTGAGAAACAACTTTAGTACATGAATAAGAAACTAAGAAATCTGACCACGCATATATATTACTTACTGTTGCAATCAAGTAACACTTATAACACACTTAATCTGATGTATATAATGGCAGTCATGAATTGTTTGCAGTATAATTAGGCAAAAATGTAAGTAGATAGCATACATAGTGCTAATTGATTACTATTAATATTTACAAGGACACATCCTGCTCCCTGCCTCTCTCACACACACAAGCACATATATTCTTCTTCTCTCCCATTTTTAGGTCTCCCATTTTTCCACTAATTATATCAGCATTTGAATTTCGTAGACTGTGAATATTAATGACAGTAAGAGGCAGTGGCAGGGATTCTTATTAAGACAGATCACATACTTAGACAGTGAACATTGGTAGATGCAAGTATCAAGAGTCAGAATGAAGTTCATTTAGATGCATAGTTAGTGTTGAAAGGTCTTGGCCTATGAGTAGACAATGAAATTCAATGAGATACGGTATACCGAAGCGGAGCTCTAAGGCCCCACTTAGCCTCTCAGATCTCAGGGTGTCACAAAGTCCATGATTAATGCATAATGGTAACTGGAGGGGGATAGAGCAGCATGGGCAGTCTCAAGTCTGAAGAGGGACTATGTCTTTAGTCAGGTCAGAAAGGGAATCTCATCGCAAAGATTAAATGGCTTCCGGTCCAGGTAACATGAGGATTATTATTTCTGAAGTAATACTTGAAAACTCATCGGAATGTATGCCTTATGTCAAAAAGCAGCCGGAGTGAGCATTGTAACTGGAAATCACAGAATTTCACTTCCCTACTGAACACTTCCAGTTGCATTCCTTCATACCTAGAATGAAATCTAAACTCCTTATCATGACTTACAAGATTTGTTATCACTGACCTCATGCTTACACTGCCTTTTGCCTTTTCCCTGGAATATGCTAAAATCGGCATAATCTCTGGGTCTTCTTACTTTCTGTTCTCCTTGCCTGCAATTATGGCTTATTCACTTAATTCATTGAAGTCTGTTCAAATGTCACCTTCTCAGAGATATCCTCTCTGAAAACCCTAACAAAGACAGCACCCCCTTTACTCTCTAGCACCTTATCAGCTTTTGTCTTCGTATAAGACAATATTGAATATGTTTATTTATTTACTAGAAAAAATAAATATCATGAAGGCAGAACTTTATGTCTGTTGTGTCATTTTGTATCACTAATGCCAGATTTGAAATTACTGCTATGAAGCTAATGAAACTTACATTCCAGGGGCTTTCACTTGTATAGGCCCCTTTCAAGGCTTTGCATGTAATATTGCATTTATAATTTGTAATTTACTTTGCTAAGTGGGTCTATCAACTTTGCACTAAACCCCAGCTTAGTATCTAGTGCCTGGCATCTCATGAGCCATCAATAAATATTTTTAATGCAATAGTTAAAAATAAATAAATACCTTAAACACCTTAGGATAAAAAAATTGGTTAGATTTTTCCTTAATACCAAGTTTTGATAAGGATTGTGCTTAAGTTTAAATCTTAAGGATGTTGGGTATATATTGAGAATATGGGAAAGGGGCTATTCTGGATTATCTGGAAGAGATACTAGAAAAGGGTGTTGCAGGCTCTAAAGACAACCTTTGCTTACTTCCTAATTTTTCTTAGTGGTAGGACACCAGATTAGGACACAGGTATACATTATGATTTACACCCCTTATAAATGATGTTTCAATTATAATTACATTCCTTGTGACACAACTCTCTTTCTCTTAATGTTTCTTAAGATATGAGCTATTCTTTCTGGCATATCCAGGGAGTATCCATATTTTAGGGAAATCACTGGAGCATGACTGCCTCCTCATTACTGCACTGGATTATTTTTTTTTATTTTCTCCACATTGTTTTAACAGTCCCCAAGGATTTTCAAGAAAGTTTATGGATTCAATCAAGATTGTGCCATAAAGTGGCATTTGACCAGTGGAAAAATAGACACAAGTTGTATTTATATCTCATAAATAGAGTTAAATACACACATATGTACATATTCATATACACGCATGTACACACACACACACACACACACACACACAGAGAGTTAGCAAATAAACTTTATGATACATTTTCACTTGTTAATAGCAACTCATCCATAGTATCATCCAGCTCTTCCTGACCCATTAATAAATAATTCATAAAAATGAGCCATTAATAAAAAGTACTTAGCTAAATAATACACTTTAAATTACAGTCACAACTAGTTACAATGGAAACTATCTATGAATTGATCACTCTCCATTTTTAGACGCCCATCTGCCTTGGTTTTTAATCTACCCAAAGTATTTTTTGGCCACTAGCACTGCCTGAGGCAAATTTATATCAACCTGGCAAAAAGCAATAGAAGGTCTTGCTTCAGAGGTTCTCATCGCTTAAAGCTACAATACCTTTTTAAAAGCTCCAAGGTGTTATAATTAAAAATGTATCAATTGCTTAACTTGTCAACCAAGGGCAATTATTGTAAAGCACTATTCTCCCTCAAACAGTTAGACTTTCATTGCTCATGTGTGATTGCAATTCTATAAAAGAAATATAATTAAAGCACAAATGTAACTTCTGGGAAGGAAACCTTATCAAAGTATCGCTAAAATCTTCTGGAATCTGTTCACTTTCTGGGAAGCTGTACATATTATTTATATTCACATTAAAGATAAACATGTGCAAACATAATTAACATTCAGATTTTTATGGTGGCTTGAGAGGAGAGGTAAAAACACTGTTTCCAGATATGCTAATTTGAATTTAGTAACAGAATGGCAATTGAAATTGTAGTTAAAGATATTTCTTTTTAGTGATTTCTTTTTTATTTTATCCTCCCCTTGCCCCTGTTTTTTTCTCAATGAATGTAGAATGCAATTTTCAGCATAATGATTAAAGAAATAATTAGGCGCTGCAAACTCACTTCACAATTATTTAGGGAAGTTTTATGTTTTTACTACCATGTCAGTTAGCAAATTCTCTCTTAAAAAAAGATCACGAAGCAAAATTACCCTATGTTCCCTTGATTCCGTCAGAAAAAAACAAAATATTTAAAACTACAAAAAAAAAATGCATGAAATCACTTCTCCATAAATCGCAATTCAAGAATATGTTCTAGTCTGTTGCATTTGTGCGAACAAGTTGCTCTTCTTGGACAGCTTTTATTTTAATTAAATAACAGACTCAACCCACTGCAAATAATTGTGTTGTTAATCTCATTACACTATTTGAACTGAAAGTGAGGAAAAACTGGTCAATGTCAATCAATTGCCTTGGAGGAACAGAGAGTTCTTTTGACAGAGTTGTATAATGGATGAAGCATAAAATGAGATAATTGGAAGATGTTTGGCTTAGAAAATGCTACGTTCATAATTACAAGGAAAAAATACTTTATATACTAATATCATCCTTTGTAAATGCACACATTCTGTCTCTACTTGACTGCATCAATATATTCTTCCAAACAAATAATGTTCTGCTTATCTGAAACTTGTCCTGATGTTGGAAAACTAATGGAAGAACATAAACCATGCAGACTACTTATATTTCTTGTCTAATGTGCATGCTATTACATGGTCATTCAAAAGTAGCTCCTTAATAAGAAAGAGGAAGCCTTTCTTGAATATATGACCTCAGGGTGATTGTTGGGAAAAAAAAAAAGTTTGAAGGCTGTATTCCAAAATTTTAAACCTGCCTTGTTTCAGGATTATATTTTATACACTAGATAATCCCCAGGTGAATGCCTAAATGTTAGGATGCTAGAAAATTCATGGGCAGAAAAAGAATTTTTCAGAGGTGATTTATATCAAATAGCGATAGTTCAGCAATTTGTATTTTACAAGAAAATCAAAGCATTTTGTTGAGAGATTTTGTGTCCTGTCATATAGCTAAGCCAAAGTCCCTTTACTCATAATATGTGGATTACTAATATATTGCATTATGATATTTCCTTACAGCTTATAAAACACTTTCTTCCTTACCACAATGTTGTGAAGTAGGCAAGGCTCATTTTGTCATCTCTATTTCCACTTTACATAAGAGAAAATTTCAGACTAGTGAGTAGGTGGCAGAAAGAAAACTTGAATTCAGGTCTTCTGACTCCAAGACTAATGATTCTTTCCTATATACCATTAATAAATAATAATTTAATGAGCTGAAGAATCAGGTTGGTAGGGCTTAAAACCTTGAAATTGATGCCCATTCTCTTTTCCAGGCCAGTCACAAGTATATTACTAGTCTTATCACTTTGGCAAATTTCACAGGGCTAATGGTGCATGTAATAAAGCCCAACTGAGTGACTGATCCATACAGATTATACAGAATTTCCCATTTAATTTTATCTCTTTGCCAAGACATAGCAGCCTATTGTTGTTGTTTCTAACACTAGGCAGAGTTTCAAGATGCTTATTTAATATTATGTTTGGAAGAGAATTTAAAGAGTATCTACAAATAAAGTAGATGAGGTACAGAGGTGCTGTGACTTGCCCAAGTTCACACAATTAGTAGTACAGCTGGAAACACAATTCTGCTGTTTTATCTGCCAATCAAATCTTTTTCCATCAGATCATCTAAATCTCTCCTCATGCTATTGCAATATGTTGAACAAAATATACATATATATTTATATTAAATATTAGGTTAATGATAACTAAAAAAAATCAGTACCCAAATAAAGTGATTACATGAATTCAGAGTGCTTTCACTAGTAAAAATAGTATTATTTTTATTAGACATTACATTCTTGTTTTCTAATTCTGTCACTATCAAGTTTATGCTCTTAATATCTAAGCATTAGGGATTCATTTGATGCATTTGTGATGATCAGAACATGTCAGTATGAACTACTTCTCAATAATCAAATGAATAGCAACCTTGTACACATATGACCTACAAATTTAACATTTAAAATTCTTACCCTTTTAAGATGAAAAGTTCAACTCTAAATAAAGATCCCAATTTCTGATTGGGTAGGTTATTTTCATGTATTCTTAGAGTAATCAAGATGATTTAACTTGAATTATGTAAAATCATTTTATGTTATGGACTAGAACCTAGTTAAAATAACTAAAACTAATTGTCACATACTTTGCGTCTATTCATAGCCAGGAAGATCCACACTTTGGATGTTTAACATGAGGTATAATAGCTAGATAATATTAAAAATTATCCCAAGATTCTTGCTCCTTTACTATTTTTCACTGTAATTGCAATAGTTTTATAACCAATCTCACTGCCTATAATTTCTTTTGATTTCTGAATTCAGCTGTCAGATTCATCTTCTTAAAACCCAGTTCCTGGAATACTACTTTAAATTATTCCTCAATACCTAAATTCAAATGCCTCTACAATTTGCCCCAATCTGACCTCTGGCTTTTCTCTTACTTGAGCATCATAAAATCTAGTGCATTTCCATCACTGTCCAGGAGAGGGAGTTCTTATCCACAAATGAGGCTATCATGGCTAACCCTGAAGTGACATGAGGACCTCAGGCTATCTCAGGTAGGTAACAGAAACCATTAAGAACATTCAAGGAATGCCTTTAGTTCTCGCTATTTCTAATACAACACAGGACACTGAGTGACAGCGTTGTGAATTTCTCAGTTGAAGTAAACATCCATAGTATTCACCTTAGACTTCAGTGATCTCCCTTTTCTCTTCCATATTATATATACTACACTCAACCTAAAATATTTTCTTTTATCTTTCTCAATATTTCTAAATATATTACTTAAACACTCTGTATCTCAATTTTCTCATCTGTAAAATGGGTATGACCATAACAATACCTATTCCATAGAGTTGACATTAGGATTAAATGTAAATCACACTGGGGTAGGAAAATTGTGGATAGAAGTCAGGACTAAATTTCAGCTTCCATTTGGATGCTTAGAGCAATGTGTGTAGACTCACGTACTGATCTTTTGCTCCAATAACTACTACAGGAACATATCAGGAAAGCAGAGAGAATCCACAGACACTCTGAAGGAAGTGGATTGCTCCTGCAGGATCTGGGAGACAGCCCAAATACTGTGAATGCTCAAAGTGTGAACGTGAGAAAGGGAGATTGTCCACCCCCAAACACACACCCTCACTGGGGAACCTGAAAGTGTTGACTTCACCTGGAGATGAGACAATTTAGAGAGCCAAGTGAAATACAGGTGTGGAGGAAGCAACAACAAGAGCCCTATGGGCCCTCTGGGTCCCCAGGGAAGCCATTTCTGACTTTGTCTCACAGGAATCCTTAGGGAGGGCTGCCAGAGGAACTGGGAAAAGACCATGGGGAAAGGAAACTTCCACCTGGACTTTGTAACAATTGTAACTGAAGGCGAAGTTTCTTGGACAGAACTCAGGGGAGGGAGTGAATCCAGAGTGCAGGTGCAGGCAGGCATGGAGGCAAAAAATCTAAAATCCCTGCTTGCTTTTTCAGCCAGGAGGCTGGTAACCTGGGACAAGTTCTTAGCCCTGCTTACCGCCTGCAAATAAACTTGGGGCTATTGGTGAGGGAGCATGATGGGAGTGAGACTAGCCTTTTGGGTTGCATGGGAGCTGGGTGAGGCCTGTAAGTGCCAGGTTTCCCCCACTTCTCTGGTGACCTGCATGACACAAGAGAGGCAGCCCTAATCCTTCTGGGAACATAACTCAATTGGACTGGGAACCACAGCCTTATCCTTCACAGCAGCCACAGCAAGCCCCCACTAGGAGAATCTGAGCTCAGACATACCTAACCCTGTACCCACGAGATAGTCGTTTCTACACACCCTAGTCGCTGAAGATAAATGTCATATTCTTGCGGGAGTTCCATGCCTCTGCCCACAGCTTAATTCTCTCCATACTACCACAGCTGATGCTCTCTTGAAAGTATCACCTCCTGGCAAGAGGCCGACCAGAACAAAACTTAATATAATAAACAACAATAACACAACTAAGGGCCCTCACAGAATACATTTCACACCCATGCCACCTCTACCGGAGCAGGTGCTGACATCCGTGACTGACAGACCAGAAGATAGTTCCCATCACAAGGCTCAGTGCAAACATCCCCCAGTATCAGACCAGAACCCAGTAGCCCCCCTGGTTGGCTAAACCCAGAAAAGAAATACCAATCACTACAGTTTGGCTCTTAGAAAGCCACATCCATAGGCAAAGGGGGAGAGTAATACGTCAAGGGAACACCCTGTGGGACAAAAGTATCTGAACAGCAGCCCTTGAGTACCAGATTTTCTCTCACGTAGCCTACCTAGATAAGAAGGAACCAGAAAAACAATTCTGGTAATATGACAAAACAAGGTTCTTTAATACCCTTAAAAAATCAAACTAGCTCACTGGCAATGAAACTAAACCATGAAGAAATCCCTGATTTTCCAGAAAAAAAAAATTCAGAAGGTGAATTAGTATGATTATCAAGCAGGCACCAGAGAGAGGAAAAGTTGAATTTAATGAAATTTTTTAAAAAGTGATACAAGATAGGTGGGGAGAAGTCTTCAGTGAAATAGGTAGCATAAATTAAAAAAAAAAAAATCACAACTTCCAGAAATCAAAGACAGGGGCTTGAAGACAACAAGGTTTTCCAAATAACCCAATCCAACAAAGATGAAAATAAAATATATTTTTTAAATGAACAAAGCCTCCAATAAATTTGGGATTATGTTAAATGACCAAACCAAAGAATAATTGGCATTCCCGAGGAAAAAGAGAAATCTAAATGTCTAGAAAACATATTTGGGGGAATCATCAAGGAAAACTTCCCAGGTCTTACTAGAGATCTAGATATTCAAATATAAGAAGCTCAAAGAACACCTGAGAAATACATCACAGAAACATCATCACCTACGCACATAGTCATCAGGTTATCCCAAGTCAAGATGAAGAAAAGAATATTAAGACCTGTGAGGCAAAAGTACCAGGTAACCTATAAAGGAAAACCAATCAGATTAATAACAGATTTATCAGCAGAAATCCTACACACTAGAAGGGACTAGGGCCCTATCTTCAGCCTCCTTGAACAAAACAATTATCAGCCAAGAATTTTGTATCCAGAGAAACTAACCTTCATAAATAAGGGAAAGATACAGCCTTTTTTAGACAAACAAATGCTAAGAGACCATGCCACTACCAAGTCTGCACTACAAGAACTGCTAAAAGGAGCTCAAAATCTTGAATCAAGTCCTTGAAACACATTACAACAAAACCTCCTTAAAGTATAAACCTCAAAGGACCTATACAACAATACAACACATTTTTTAAAAAATAAGGTATTCAGGCAACAAACAGCATGATGAAGAGAATAGTACCTCACATCTCAATACTAACATTGAATGTAAGTGTCCCAAATGCTCTACTTAAAAGACAAATAATGGCAGAATGGTTAGGAATTTACCAACCAAGTATCTGGTGACCTCGAGAGACTTACCTAACACAAAAAGACTAACATAAACTTAGGTAATGGGGCAGAAAACAAAATTCCATGCAAATGGACACCAAGAGCAAGCGGGAGTAGCTATTCTTATATTAGATAACACAAACTTTAAAGTGAGAGCAATTAAAAAAAAAGAGGTGCAAAATATAATGATTAAAATACCCTATCTAACAGAAAAATATCACAATCCCAAATATATACACAGCTGGAGCTCCAAAATTTATAAAACAATTACTACTAGATCTAAGAAATGAGATAAGCAGCAACACAATCATACTGGGGGACTTCAGTACTCCACTGACATCACTAGACAGGTCATCAAGACAGAAAGTCAACAAAGAAACAATGGATTTAAACTATACCCTAGAACAAATGGACTTAGCAGGTATTTACAGAACGTTCTACCCAACAACTTCAGAATATACATGCTACTCATCAGCACGTGGAATATTCTCTAAGATAGATCCTATGATAGGCCACAAAACAAGTCTCAATAAATTTAAGAAAACTGAAGTTATATTAAGTAGTCTCTCTGACCACAGTGGAATGAAATCGGAAATCAACTTTAAAAGGAATCCTCAAAACTATGCAAATATGTGTAAATTAAATAACCTGCTTCTGAATGATCATTGTGTCAACAATGAAATTAAGATGGAAATTAAAAAATTCTTTTAAATGAAAAATAATAGTGACACAACCTATCAAAATCTCTGGGATACAGACAAGGCAGTGAGAAGAAGAAAGTTCATAGCCTTAAATGCCAACATCAAAAAGTGTAAAAGAGCACAAACAGACAATCTAAGGTCACACCTCAAGTAACTAAAGAAACAACAACAAACTAAACATGAACCCAGCAGAAGAAAAGAAATGAAGATTAGAGCAGAACTAAATAAAATGGAAACAAACAAACAAGTAAATACAAAAGAGAAATGAAACAAAAAGAGGTACTTTGAAAAGATAAATAAAATTGATAGACCATTAACAAGATTAATCAAGAAGAAAAGAGAAAACCCAAATAAGCTCAATTAGAAATGAAACAGGAGATTTTTCATCTGAAATCACAGAAATACAAAAGATTATTCAAGGTTACTATAAAAACTTTTGTGCATAAAACCTAAAAAACCTAGAGGAGATAGATAAATTCCTGAAAATATACAACCTTCTTAGCTTAAACCAGGAATTAGAAACCCTGAACAGACCGATGATAAGCAGTGAGATTGAATTGGTAATAAAAAAACTGCCAGCAAAGAAAAATCCAGGACCAGAGAGATTCACAGCTAAATTATATTAGGCATTCAAAGAATGGGTTCGATCGCTATTGATGCTATTCCACATGATAAAGAGAAAATTATGCCTAAATCATTCTATGAAGCCAGTATCACCATAAAAACAAGACCAGAAAAGGACATAACAAAAAAAAGAAAACTACAGATCAGTATCAGTGATGAATATCATTACAAAAGTCTCTAACAAAATACTAGCTAACTGAATCCAACAGCGTATCAGAAAGATAATTTATCATGATTACGTGGGTTTCATACAGGGATGCAAGGGTGGTTTAACATGCAAGTCAATAAATCTGATATACCACATAAACAGAATTAAAAACAAAATTTACATGATCATCCCAATAAATGCAGAAAAAGCATTTGACAAAACCCAGCATCCTTTATGATTAAAACCCTCAGCAAAATCAGCATACAAGGGACACACCTTAATGTAATAAAAGTCATCTATGAAAAACCCACATTCGACATAATACTGAAGGGAGAAAAGTGGAAAGTATGTTCCAGTTTCCTTTGGAGAACTGGAACAAGACAAGGATGCCTATTCTCAACAGTTCTATTCAAAATAGTACTGAAAGTCCTATCCAGAGCAATCAGACAAGAGAAAAAAATAAAAGGCATCCAAATCAGTAAAGAGGAAGTCAAACTGTCACTGTTTGCTGATGATGTGATTGCATACCAAAAAACTCCTAGAACTGATAAATGAATTCAGCAAAGTTTCAGCATACAAAGTTGATGTACACAAATCAGTAGCTCTTCTATACACCAAGAGTGTATAGAAGAGCTATACAATATTCACTTAATAAACATATGTTGAATGCCTATTCTCTGTCAGACAAAATATAAAATAGAATCTCAAAAAATGCTATGGAATTAATACATGGTTGAATGGAGTCTTTTTGGGGGGGGAGGACGGGGGGCAGAGTCTTGCTCTGTCACCCAGGCTGGAGTGCAGTGGTGCCATTGTGGCTCAAAGCAACCTCTACCTCCCAGGTTCAAGCAATTCTCCTGCCTCAGCCTCCCAAGTAGCTGGGGTTACAGGTACCCACCACCACACCCAACTAATTTATTTTTTATGTATTCTTGTGGAGACAGGGTTTTGCCATATTGGCTAGCCTGGTCTCAAACTCCTGATCTCAAGTGATCCACCCTCCTCAGCCTCCCAAAGTGCTGGGATTACAGGCATGAGCCACAGTGCCGGGCCTGAATGGAGTCTTAATAAGAAGAAATTGATGCTGAAGATCAAGAAAAATGAAAACTGTGTTTTCAAATGCCATACTTTCCCTAAATTATAGTCTTATTTAAGTAATTATTTGTTCAAATCTTTAGTATTTATTGCTATCCTTATGTGCACTTATCATACAAACATATATTCTCTCCAGTTAGGTTGCAAGGTGTTTGAGGGCAGAGACAATGCCTACTATAAATGTTTTGGAATTGTTTAGTAACTCTGTTTTCTGTTGACTTAAAATGCCCACGAATTTGCAGAAAATACGAGTTTAGTATATGGTTGCATATTTACCCCAAAGCATAAAGAGAATAGAGTACTCTTTTCTGAGATTTATGTGTCTAATTTCCTCAAGTGACTAACATGCACATTCTGGAAACTATGTTTCAACTAACTGGTATTATCAACAATTTTCTCTCAATCTATAGTGTCTACCCATGAGTGAATCCATGTTTTCTATCTCTGTCTCCTACTTGTTTTTTAAACCCCACTAGGAGAAAAAGCACTATAAATAGCTTACCTTCCCATCATTTTTTTCTCATTACATGTATTGCATAGAGATCTGTGTTTCATTTGGTGTTTAATGAGAGTGTCTGCAAAATCATCAAGGTTTTATGTCTTCCATTATAGATTATAGACCTGCGATTAGAATATTTCAATTTCCTATGAAAGGAAACATCAAGATACCATGATTTTTGTTACACACCTCACTTACCTGGAATTAACAAAGGTGGTGTTGGAATTTGGGTAGTGTTTTTCCTCCTATAAGCCATAAAATTTTAGAGCTGGAGAAAACGTAGAACTCAGAAGATCTGTGCAGGAAAGTCATTGCTAATAATTATAATATTTCATATTTAGAAAAAAAACTTATCTTTTGGGGGAAAAGTGGTTTTAACCTACTTTTAACAACTTTCTGTTTACAGGTATTAAATTTTAAATGAAAAATTTTGTCCTTCAGTTTTTGCACTGGATAAAGAGATTTGACACTCAGCATATTTGTAACTCAACCAAATTTTAGTGATAAATATTTGATACTTCAGATAACATACTTGATGAGTTCATGAATGTTCAAGCAAACGGTGCCATTTTTTCATTTACGTCTACAGTTTATTATGATTGAAAACTCCGAACACCTCTCCCCTTCTTCCTTTGCTCTCCTGTCCTTTCCCTCACTCTGGCAGCCTTTTAGTGTAGGTGCACATCTGCTGCCATAAACACACAAATTAGTACATCAGTGTTTCTGATGAAAAAAAAAAAAATCAGTGCAATAAGAGAATGTTTTGAAAGCAAGCCAGTTTGTCAGTAAATTATAAGCTTCATTACCATAAAACTCTAACAAATAGAACCCACATCTCATTAACTGAAAACACAATATGACTGCAGCAATATTCATCTCCCCAAAGAGTGCTTATTCATAGGTAAAAAAGATAAAAGTTTTGCTTAGAGCTGCCACTAATGATAGCATTAACTTTCTTTATTAAAGAATGTCTAAGCATTTTGCAAAATACACATTTTACCCTTCCCCCATCTTTTTTATCTGATTAAGCATAGTGGCAGGTTATACACTATAAGAGTTGTACAATGCTTAGCTTCATTCCACTTTACCATCAGTCTAATGATTCTCTAATATCACTCAGCTGAGGGTGGAGACAATTTTTCTAGGTGATGCTTCTACTTTCTGTTGCTGGTAAAAGTCTCCCACATTATATTTAAGGCCAAAATTTCATATACAATTTATTTCTCTGATGAGTTTATTTCTGTAAAGAGAAAAGGAAAGAAATCCACTTCATCAATTTTTTTTTTTTTTTTTTTTTTTTTTTTTTACAGAACTCAGAGTTTAAAAATATGGAACGCTTCACGAATTTGCATGTCATTCTTGGGCAGGGGCCATGCTAATCTTCTCTGTATCGTTCCAATTTTAGTATATGTGCTGCCAAAGCAAGCACCACTTCATCAATTTTTGAAAGGTGGAAATGTATTTTCAAACCTAGAGTGTTCAATAGTTCAATAGCTTGCAACTCACAGTTGCCCATGTCTTGGGAGGCTTCAGAAAACTTATAATCATGGTGAAAGTGGAAATAAACACATCCTTTTTCACATGATAGCAGGAAGGAGACATGCTAAGAAAAAGGGGGAAAAGCCCCTTACAAAACAATCAGATCTCAGGAGAACATACTCAATATCATGAGAACAGCAGCATGGGGGCAACTGCCCCCAGGATTCAATTACCTCCCATTGGGTCCCTCCAAGAACATGTGGGGATTATAGGAACTACAGCTCAAGATGAGTTTTTTGTGGGGAACATAGCCAAACCATATCACACACAAACTATAGCAGAGTTACTAATTGTTTTTCTCAAACTATGACAAGACAACTTATATAGAAGTTAGTTTCGGCCACAGAGGCAGAGCTGCCCAAGTCCATGGGAGCCCGCCTCTTGCATCAGCATGACCTGAGTGTGAGACATGGAGTCAAAGGAGATCACTTTGGAACTTTAAGGTTTAATGACTGCCCTCTTAGATTCGGACTTGCTTGGAGCTTTTAACCTCTTTGTTTTGGTTAATTTCTCTCATTTGAAATAGGTGTATTTACTCTATGCCTGTACCCTCATTGTATCCAGAAAATAACTAACTTGCTTTTGATTTTACAGGCTCATAGGTGGAAGATATTTGCCTTGTCTCAGATCAGACTTTGGACTAGGACATTTGGGTTAATGCTGGAATGAGCTAAGATTTTGGGGGACTGTTGAAAAGGCATGATTGTGTTTTGAAATGTGAGTACATGAGAATGGGGAGAGGCCAGGGTCTGAATGATATGGTTTGCCTATGTCCCCACACAAATCTCATCTTGAATTGTAGTTCCCATAATCCCCACATGTCATGGGAGAGAACTAGGGAGGAGCTACTTGAATCATGGGGGTGGTTACCCTTATGCTGCTCTTCTCATGATAGTGAGTTCTCATGAGATCTGATGGTTTTATAAAGGCTTTTCTCCCTTTTTCTTAACACTTCTCCTTCCTGCCAACATATGAAGAAAGACGTGTTTGCTTCCCCTTCCACCATGATTGTAAGTTTCTTGAGGCCTCCTCAGCCCTACGGAAATGTGAGTCAATTAAACCTCTTCCCTTTATAAATTACTTACTCTCAGGCAGTCCTTTATAGTAATGAGAGAACAAACTACAACAGTGGTTTTATATGTTTAATTTTATTTTAATTTTAAGAAAGTAAAGCAACCTATGGTAAAGTCTTGGTACTAATTTAGATAGTTGAAGCTGCTAAGGTGTACAGGTTTCAGAAAAGATAATTAATTTCAAATTAATGAAGTCATTAGGCAGACACAAGGGAAAATAAAGTAACAAAGAGTAAAGAAGTTGTAGGGAGGGGAGCACTACACACTGGGGTCACTTGGGGGGAAATAGGGGAGGGACGGTGGGGGGTGGGGAGCTGGGGAGAGATAGCAAGGGGAGAAATGCCAGATGTAGGTGATGGGGAGGAAGGCAGCAAATCACACTGCCACGAGTGTACCTATGCAACAATTTTGCATGTTCTTCACATGTACCCCAAAACCTAAAATGCAATAAAATAAATAAATGGGGAAAAAAAAAGAAGTTGTTAGTATAAAGTGAATATAAATGGTAGCTTAGTCAACTATTTAATTATGGACCCAGTTTGGGAAAATGATAGGGTAAGAGTTTAAATAATATGATGTATTAGACTTGCTTTAAAGTACCCTAGGAAAAAAGTAGAATGATGGTAAACACATAAAACAAAATTGACAAAACATGTTGATAATTGTTTAGACTGGGTGATGAATACATGGGAATGCTCTACACTATTCTGTCTACCTATGTGAATGTTACTAGAAAGGGGTCCCGAACCAAATACTGAGAGAGTTATTGGATCTTGCGCAAGAAAGAATTTGAGGCAAGTCCATAGAGTAACGTGAAAGCAAGTTTATTGTGGAACTAAAGGAATAAAGAATGGCTACTTTACAGGCAGAGCGGCAGCATGGACCACTCAGCTGCTTATATACTTATTGCTACATTTTTATTATGTGTCAAACAAGGGGTTGATTATTCATGAGTTTTCTGGAATAGGGTTGGGCAATTCCTGGAAGTGAGGGTTCCTTCTCTTTTTAGACCATGTACGGTAACTTCCTGATGTTGCCATGGCATTTCTTAACTGTCGTGGCACTGGTGGGAGTGTGTTTCGGCAGGCTAATGCATTATACTTAGTGCATAATGAGCAGTGAGGATGATCAGTGATCACTTTTTTCACCATCTTGGTTTTCTAGGATTTTGGCTGACTTCTTTACCATGGTCTGTATGTCTTTATGACCTGTATCTTATGCCAACCCCTTATCTCATCCAATGACTTAGAAAGCCTAACCTCCTGGGGATGAAGCCCAGTATGTCTTAGCCTCATATTACCCAGCCCCTATTCAAGATAAAGTTGCTCTGGTTCAAACCTTTCTGACGTGAATGCTTGAAAGTTTTCATAATTTAAAGATTTAAGAAAGAAAAAAAAAACTTTAAAATATGTGGTATAAGCAGAGCTAACCTTGCTTTTCACCTGTTTCTATTCTGTAAAGAAAAACAGAAAAGGCCGAGAGACAGCATTGTGGAGGGAAAGCTGTATTGTGCTTAACAACAGAGCAGAAGTTTGATTTTCAATGGGCCAGCCATTAGCTTTATGGCCTCTTGCAAATCTCTGAGATTATTTTTTCATTTGTTAAAATGGGGATTGGTATTTGTACATCGTAGCGTTGCAATAAGGATTAAAAAGAAGATTTGTGAAAGTAGGACTAGCATATGAGTGCTGCATAAATGCTCCTTCACTTTACCTAGAAGTAAGGTTGTCTGATTTAGTCAATAATTTAAAATAATTAAAAATCCATGGAAAAGCAAAATGAAGTACTTGGTTTAATTTGAATTTCAGATAAATTATTAATTTTTAGTATAAGTATGTTCCCCATAATATTTGGGGCAGAAGAAGACCAAATTTATTTGGAAATCAAACATAACTGCCTGTTCTATATTTTATCTGGAAACCTTACTTCAAAGGAATACTTTGGTAAATATAATAGTCTAGCAAAGCCTTGCGATAACAAGCATAATACAGTTCCAAATTAGGGTTAATATTTAATTGAAGATTTGGCATTGAAAGAACAGGAAGAGACTAATGAGGGAGATTTCAGTAGAGATTACAAACCCAGAAATATGCTCAATTCCAAATCCCTAAAGGATAAATATTGCTTTCGGTTATCTATAAATGAAGGGCAAGATCAAAAGGAAGGAACATTTGGAAACCTGGGCCCCCAAAGAGGTTACAACACAAGAGGTTTCTGACATGAAGGGAAAGGAGACGTGTATTTAAATTAAATGCAGTCTCTGTTTCTGTCTGTCTCTATGATTGTCAGTCTCTCTCTTTCTGTCTTCTCTCTCTCTCTCCATAAATAAATATATATATATATATATATATATATATGTTCTTTCTAATGTGCATTTTCACATTGTTTCTTTAATATTTTACTTGATTTTCTACAACCATTCTGCTGGAAATATGTCAATTAATGTATTTAATATTCTTCTGGAATTTTAATAGTAATTTATTTTATTCTTAAAACATCACAGCCTTAGAACTGTAAATGTTTGCAACTGAAATTCTTAGTAGGTGTATGCAATGTCCAAAAATGACTTATATTCAAGGTCCTGCCTATCAAATAAAAAAAAAATCTGTCTCAAGTGAAACTAATACAATATTTCTTTACTCTTTGCATAGCATAGCAGTTTCTCATGGACTCGTACTTAAACAATTCAACTCTATAGCAAATCAAAGTCATACATGCATTAATTTTTAAAAAGCAAAAGAGCCTGCAGGTTTCCTAAAACAAGAAATTCACATGAAGTTTCATATACATTCATAAGCTGATATGTAAATAAAATACACACAATTATAAATTGATATACAAATTTAAAATCCCCATTCACTCACTGAATCTCTGTTATCAAACTCTGTTGTGTGAAATTTTGGTTTTCCTGTATACGGATGTAAATTTGCTATTGTTCTGCATATGTTTTATATGACATTTAGATGTTTCTTCCTAGATGCTTTACATTTCATATGTATGCCTTGTTCCTCTAAATGTATGCTCTGTGAAGGAACATATATTTTCTTCCTTTATAGCACTTCAGAAGCATTTAGTTAAATATTACACAAAACATTCACAAGAACAACCACAGACTGACTTAGAAATATTAAACCATGTATGATTTTTTCTCTTGTCAGACAATATCTAGCATAAAGAGGAAGACTCTTTAAAACCGACTGGGCATAGAGAGAGGCAAAGGAGGTGTGTAAGGTGCAAATTTAAGGAGACCCTGACTCTGAGATCAAGCACGTCCTTCAATTTTGTATTCAAGTTGCCTCACTTGCTTCTGCCTAGTCTAGGACTTTTCTTTAAAAGTGGTGGCACGTCCCCAACAGCACTTGTGTGCGTTAAGTGTCATTGTTTTTGGAGGAGGAAATAGACTTCCTTTTAATACTTTAAGCAGAATGCATCAAATAACTTTTCTTGAATAAGCTATAGTATTCTCTAGTAGATGTAAGTCATTGCTAAATAACTGCTCACCTTTGCCATCTGCTTTTAGTTTGTTGATATACGTCTCTTTCCTGATCACTATTTGATTGTGCAGCTCATGCTTTAAGCCATGTTATCTTTTATGTATTCTTGCTGCTCCTCTGGGACCAAGAATAAGATGGAAGAGAGTTCTTTGTATTCTTGAGACATTACATTTGGATACATTTTGGGAATTTTATCTTTTCTCAGGTTTTCTCTTCATAGTCATTATGTTTCTCTCTTTCTTGCTTGCTTGCTTGTTTTCTTTCTTTCTTGATGTTTTGCTTTCTTCTTTCTTTTTTTTTTTTTTTTGANTTTTTTGACAGAGTCTTGCCCTGTTGCCTGGGCTGGAGTACAGTGGCACGATCTCAGCTTACTGCAACCTCCACTTCCCAGGTTCAAGCAATTCTTCTGCCTCAGCCTCCTGAGTGCTGATATTACAGGTATGTGTCACTAAATCTGGCTATTTTTTTTTAATTTCTACTAAGGATGGGGGTCTCACCATGTTGGCCAGGCTGGTCTCGAACTCCTGGCTTCAAGTGATCTGCCCGCCTTGAACTCCCAAATTGTTGGGATTACAGGCATGAGCCACTGCTCCCAGCCACCCATTGTGTTACATATCCCAAACTGAAACATTTAATAATATTTATTCACAAATGCTAAAACTAAGAAAACAATAATAATTAGCATGATGTTATTAAACCCTAAATATTAATTCACAAAAAATGCACAAAATACATTTTTCTAAGCACAGGTATAAAGGGGGTTATAACATGTTTCTTTCTTAATGTTCTCTTTATGCAATGGAGAATTGCTCAGAAAAATAATAAAACTTATTGTTGCGAAGTGGGACTGAAGCTGTGATCTTACTATTATGATAAAAAATGTAAGCTGTTGTGATGGCGTTATATCCATATTTTTATATACCAAAATAATATTAGAATTATATAATTTATATGTGATGATTTTTGAAAATAGGACAAGGCTGCCAAAAGAAGTGTAGCCACTTCTCTTGTAGGAATAGCACAGAGATAAAGCAACATATTCACCATATTATATCATATGTGAGGGCATATACTATCAACATGACTCTTTCCTATTGATTTTTACCTTGATCTCTGGACAGAAGTAGTTTTTCCACATTTCTCCACTGTAGAAGTATACTTTCCCCTCCTGTTTACACTTTAGTCTTCAGAAGGAAGTTACTATGCTCAACTCACACACAAGAAATGAGAATTTTTACTACCCACCTCAGGGTAGAGTAGCTCCATAAATTATTTTGAATTCATATGCAAGGAAAATTTGTCTTTAGTTCTGTCTTACTTGGTTATATAAACTTTTGTTTATATCATTATGAACTCATTGATATTTAATTTACACTTTGGGTTATAATTCAATACTATTTTAATTAATTTGTACAAATTGTTCCAATGTTGACATTGGGAACCGGTTTTGTTGAGTATCGTGTCCCTTTGACATGACCATATCGTAATCTGTTTTCCTTTTTTTTCTTTCTGTCACTTCATGTTTTTTCTGGCAGATGCTACAGTCTCATCTTGTGTTTTCTGCCTGTCTCGACTCAACAATAAAATATCTCCAAAAAGCCCTGGTTGCTTTCCTGGAGAATCATACTAGAAAACAAGAGCTGGACACTACATTTGCTCATTTAATAGTTGTGTGGGGTGTTTCTTCTTTCCCATCTTGCTGACAAAGGAAGGATAGGTGTGTGCATAATCACACTTGTAGATATCTAAATATTTCTATATGTAACAATCAGTATTTCTATTAAGCTAAAAATAAGTTCATAGTGTTGCCCATCTAACTCATTATTTTAGTCTCCTCCCCTTGCTTAACTGTAAACTACCACTCCAACAGTGACAAACTTGACTCTCCTCATACGTCATCTATTTACTGAATTGTCCAATTCCAATATATATGTGTAACAAGATCTGAATTGTTAACCCATATGACCAGGGTAAAGAACTTTATCAACTAAAGCATAATGCTTCTGTACAGTTCCTTTTGGCTTCAGTCTTACAAACTCTATTCATTGCCAAAGTTACTTAGGTCTGCTACTTATTCCCACACCTTCTTCAGTGAGGTTGTTTCATAGTTTTAATGTGGTTAGATGGTCTTGTTACATTCTGCAGCCCATCCTATGATTCCTCCGACCTTATAAATGATGTCTCCAAGTTTGCACTCATTAAGATGAATTTCCTATGCTAATATAACATTCACTGGATTTTGACAAAAAAAGAATAGTGTCATGTATCCACAATTACAGTTTCATTTCTAATAGTTTCTAGGTCCTAAACAATTCCCTGTGCTTTACCTATTTAACTCTCTTCATCGCCTAGCAATTCTCTGGTAACTACTTATTTGTTTACTGTCTCCATAGTTTTGTCTTTTAGACAATATCATATGTTTGTAGCTTTCTCAGACTAGTTTCTTTAATTTACAAATATGCACTTAGCATTCATCCATGTCTTTGTATGGCATAATAGCTAATTTCTCTTTTTTTGCTGTAAAATATTTCAATGTATGTATATACCACAGTTTGTCCATTCACCTATTGCATGACATTTTGGCTGCTTCTAGTTTGGATGATTATGAATAAAGCTGCTATAAACATGCACTTGCACATTTTTGTGTGGACATAAGTTTTCAAGTCATTTGCATAAATAACTAAGAATGTGATTGCTGGATCATATGCTAAGACTATGTTCAGCTTTATGATAAACTTCAAAGTGTCTTCCAAAGTGATTATACCATTTTGTATTCCTACCAGCCATGAATGACAGTTTCTGTTGTTTCACATCCCTGTCAGCTTTTGGTGTTTTTGTCGTTTGTTAGGTGTTTAGCCATTTTAACAGTTGTGTAGTGGTATTATATTGCTGTTAGATTTTGAAGTTATCTAATGAAAAGTTATACTCAGCATATTTTCCTATATTTACTTGCCATCTTTATATCTTCTCTGGTGAGGAGTCTGTTGAGATCTCATGTCTATTTGCTGTTGAGATCTCATGTCTATTTATCTAATTGGACCGTTTGTTCTCTTACTTTTGAATTTTAAGGCTTTCTTTGTGAAGGAGTTAAAAATATGCCATTCTGGCATATTGACTGTTATTTAAGTTAAAGGAACTTGAAAAATAGCAGGTGTAAAAAGATTACTTTCACCTTTGTGTTGTTTCCTAAAAGCAGAAGATTATATTCTTATGTGAAAGACACCCTCTTCATATCAAAAGAAATAACATCATTATCTTTCAGTACAAGCAATTTAGACCAAAATAATTTTACACAGACCTCTTAAAAATAACTCTTATCTTTTAACCATATTTACA